>NC_068430.1:69870065-70070065 GCF_023373465.1 Oncorhynchus keta | reverse complement strand
AAACACTTATCTTCGATGACTAGAACAGGGTCTAGTTCTAATGAAAACACTTATCTTCGATGACTAGAACAAGGTCTAGTTCTAATGAAAACACTTATCTTCGATGACTAGAACAAGGTCTAGTTCTAAGAACATCCTTTTGTGTTGTTTCATTACAAACTGTACAAGTCTGATGTCCAATGGTCCCACAGCAGTAAATCAAAGGCCATGAAAGCATCTTATAAACCAACACATAATTTGGGTCTCTCTCACTCTTTGTCTGTCACCTATTCTTCTTCTTCTACCACACAGCCCTATCAGCAATCTCACACATCTCTTCTCTTCCCTTATCTGGCCCGATGCAGAGTGAAAATAGCCTACACAGCAGAGGAGGCTGGTGGGAAGCGCTATAGGAGGACGGACTCATTGTAAAGGCTGGAATGTAATGTATGAAACGGTATCAAACATATGGAAACTCCGTTCCATTCATTCCATTCACACCATTACAATGAACCCATCCTCCTATAACTCCCCTCCACCAGCCTCCTTTGATACATAACCCTACAAGTGCATAGGGCTAATTACCCTTCCTACAAACCACAGAGCAAATCCATCTCCTTAAAACCCAACACTCCTCATCAGAATCTTCTCCAGTCCCTGAGAAGAGTGAGAGCACCTATGTACCCGTACCTACGCTACCAGAAGAAGAGTGAGAACACCCATCTACCTACACAACCAGAAGAAGAGTGAGAACACCCATCTACCTACACCACCAGAAGAAGAGTGAGAACACCCATCTACCTACACCACCAGAAGAAGAGTGAGAACACCCATCTACCTACACTACCAGAAGAAGAGTGAGAACACCCATCTACCTACACCACCAGAAGAAGACTGAGAACACCCATCTACCTACACCACCAGAAGAAGAGTGAGAACACCCATCTACCTACACTAACAGAAGAAGAGTGAGAACACCCATCTACCTACACCACCAGAAGAAGAGTGAGAACACCCATCTACCTACACTACTAGAAGAGTGAGAACACCCATCTACCTACACTACTAGAAGAGTGAGAACACCCATCTACCTACACTACCAGAAGAGTGAGAACACCCATCTACCTACACTACCAGAAGAGTGAGAACACCCATCTACCTACACTACCAGAAGAAGAGTGAGAACACCCATCTACTTACACTACCAGAAGAAGAGTGAGAACACCCATCTACCTACACTACCAGAAGAAGAGTGAGAACAACCATCTACCTACACTACCAGAAGAAGAGTGAGAACACCCATCTACCTACACTACCAGAAGTGTGAGAACACCCATCTACCTACACCACCAGAAGAAGAGTGAGAACACCCATCTACCTACACCACCAGAAGAAGAATGAGAGCACCCATCTACCTACACTAACAGAAGAAGTGTGAGAACAACCATCTACCTACACTACCAGAAGAAGAGTGAGAACACCCATCTACCTACACCACCAGAAGAAGAGTGAGAACACCCATCTACCTACACCACCAGAAGAAGAATGAGAGCACCCATCTACCTACACTAACAGAAGAGTGAGAACACCCATCTACCTACACTAACAGAAGAAGAGTGAGAACACCCATCTACCTACACCACCAGAAGAAGAGTGAGAACACCCATCTACCTACACTACTAGAAGAGTGAGAACACCCATCTACCTACACTAACAGAAGAAGAGTGAGAACACCCATCTACCTACACTACTAGAAGAGTGAGAACACCCATCTACCTACACTAACAGAAGAAGAGTGAGAACACCCATCTACCTACACTACTAGAAGAGTGAGAACACCCATCTACCTACACCACCAGAAGAAGAGTGAGAACACCCATCTACCTACACTACTAGAAGAGTGAGAACACCCATCTACCTACACTACCAGAAGAGTGAGAACACCCATCTACCTACACCACCAGAAGAAGAGTGAGAACACCCATCTACCTACACTACCAGAAGAAGAGTGAGAACACCCATCTACCTACACCACCAGAAGAAGAGTGAGAACACCCATCTACCTACACTACCAGAAGAAGAGTGAGAACACCCATCTACCTACACCACCAGAAGAAGACTGAGAACACCCATCTACCTACACCACCAGAAGAAGAGTGAGAACACCCATCTACCTACACTAACAGAAGAAGAGTGAGAACACCCATCTACCTACACCACCAGAAGAAGAGTGAGAACACCCATCTACCTACACTACTAGAAGAGTGAGAACACCCATCTACCTACACTACTAAAAGAGTGAGAACACCCATCTACCTACACTACCAGAAGAGTGAGAACACCCATCTACCTACACTACCAGAAGAGTGAGAACACCCATCTACCTACACTACCAGAAGAAGAGTGAGAACACCCATCTACTTACACTACCAGAAGAAGAGTGAGAACACCCATCTACCTACACTACCAGAAGAAGAGTGAGAACAACCATCTACCTACACTACCAGAAGAAGAGTGAGAACACCCATCGACCTACACTACCAGAAGAAGAGTGAGAACACCCATCTACCTACACTACCAGAAGTGTGAGAACACCCATCTACCTACACCACCAGAAGAAGAGTGAGAACACCCATCTACCTACACCACCAGAAGAAGAATGAGAGCACCCATCTACCTACACTAACAGAAGAAGTGTGAGAACAACCATCTACCTACACTACCAGAAGAAGAGTGAGAACACCCATCTACCTACACCACCAGAAGAAGAGTGAGAACACCCATCTACCTACACCACCAGAAGAAGAATGAGAGCACCCATCTACCTACACTAACAGAAGAAGAGTGAGAACACCCATCTACCTACACTAACAGAAGAAGAGTGAGAACACCCATCTACCTACACCACCAGAAGAAGAGTGAGAACACCCATCTACCTACACTAACAGAAGAGTGAGAACACCCATCTACCTACACTAACAGAAGAGTGAGAACACCCATCTACCTACACTACTAGAAGAGTGAGAACACCCATCTACCTACACTAACAGAAGAAGAGTGAGAACACCCATCTACCTACACTACTAGAAGAGTGAGAACACCCATCTACCTACACTACCAGAAGAGTGAGAACACCCATCTACCTACACTACCAGAAGAAGAGTGAGAACACCCATCTACATACACTACCAGAAGAAGAGTGAGAACACCCATCTAACTACACTACCAGAAGAAGTGTGAGAACACCCATCTACCTACACTACCAGAAGAAGAGTGAGAACACCCATCTACCTACACAACCAGAAGAAGAGTGAGAACACCCATCTACCTACACCACCAGAAGAAGAGTGAGAACACCCATCTACCTACACCACCAGAAGAAGTGTGAGAACAACCATCTACCTACACTACCAGAAGAAGAGTGAGAACACCCATCTACCTACACCACCAGAAGAAAGAGTGAGAACACCCATCTACCTACACTACCAGAAGAAGAGTGAGAACACCCATCTACCTACACCACCAGAAGAAGACTGAGAACACCCATCTACCTACACCACCAGAAGAAGAGTGAGAACACCCATCTACCTACACTAACAGAAGAAGAGTGAGAACACCCATCTACCTACACCACCAGAAGAAGAGTGAGAACACCCATCTACCTACACTAACAGAAGAAGAGTGAGAACACCCATCTACCTACACCACCAGAAGAAGAGTGAGAACACCCATCTACCTACACTACTAGAAGAGTGAGAACACCCATCTACCTACACCACCAGAAGAAGAGTGAGAACACCCATCTACCTACACTAACAGAAGAAGAGTGAGAACACCCATCTACCTACACTAACAGAAGAAGAGTGAGAAAACCCATCTACCTACACCACCAGAAGAAGAGTGAGAACACCCATCTACCTACACTACTAGAAGAGTGAGAACACCCATCTACCTACACTACTAGAAGAGTGAGAACACCCATCTACCTACACTACCAGAAGAGTGAGAACACCCATCTACCTACACTACCAGAAGAGTGAGAACACCCATCTACCTACACTACCAGAAGAAGAGTGAGAACACCCATCTACTTACACTACCAGAAGAAGAGTGAGAACACCCATCTACCTACACTACCAGAAGAAGAGTGAGAACAACCATCTACCTACACTACCAGAAGAAGAGTGAGAACACCCATCGACCTACACTACCAGAAGAAGAGTGAGAACACCCATCTACCTACACTACCAGAAGAAGAGTGAGAACAACCATCTACCTACACTACCAGAAGAAGAGTGAGAACACCCATCGACCTACACTACCAGAAGAAGAGTGAGAACACCCATCTACCTACACTACCAGAAGAAGAGTGAGAACACCCATCTACCTACACCACCAGAAGAAGAGTGAGAACACCCATCTACCTACACCACCAGAAGAAGAATGAGAACACCCATCTACCTACACTAACAGAAGAAGTGTGAGAACAACCATCTACCTACACTACCAGAAGAAGAGTGAGAACACCCATCTACCTACACCACCAGAAGAAGAGTGAGAACACCCATCTACCTACACCACCAGAAGAAGAATGAGAGCACCCATCTACCTACACTAACAGAAGAAGAGTGAGAACACCCATCTACCTACACTAACAGAAGAAGAGTGAGAACACCCATCTACCTACACCACCAGAAGAAGAGTGAGAACACCCATCTACCTACACCACCAGAAGAAGAGTGAGAACACCCATCTACCTACACTACTAGAAGAGTGAGAACACCCATCTACCTACACTAACAGAAGAAGAGTGAGAACACCCATCTACCTACACTACTAGAAGAGTGAGAACACCCATCTACCAACACTAACAGAAGAAGAGTGAGAACACCCATCTACCTACACTACTAGAAGAGTGAGAACACCCATCTACCTACACCACCAGAAGAAGAGTGAGAACACCCATCTACCTACACTACTAGAAGAGTGAGAACACCCATCTACCTACACTACCAGAAGAGTGAGAACACCCATCTACCTACACCACCAGAAGAAGAGTGAGAACACCCATCTACCTACACCACCAGAAGAAGTGTGAGAACAACCATCTACCTACACTACCAGAAGAAGAGTGAGAACACCCATCTACCTACACCACCAGAAGAAGAGTGAGAACACCCATCTACCTACACTACCAGAAGAAGAGTGAGAACACCCATCTACCTACACTAACAGAAGAAGAGTGAGAACACCCATCTACCTACACCACCAGAAGAAGAGTGAGAACACCCATCTACCTACACTAACAGAAGAAGAGTGAGAACACCCATCTACCTACACCACCAGAAGAAGAGTGAGAACACCCATCTACCTACACTACAGAAGAGTGAGAACACCCATCTACCTACACACCACCAGAACCAGAAGAGTGAGAACACCCATCTACCTACACTAACAGAAGAAGAGTGAGAACACCCATCTACCTACACTAACAGAAGAAGAGTGAGAAAACCCATCTACCTACACCACCAGAAGAAGAGTGAGAACACCCATCTACCTACACTACTAGAAGAGTGAGAACACCCATCTACCTACACTACTAGAAGAGTGAGAACACCCATCTACCTACACTACTAGAAGAGTGAGAACACCCATCTACCTACACTACCAGAAGAGTGAGAACACCCATCTACCTACACTACCAGAAGAAGAGTGAGAACACCCATCTACTTACACTACCAGAAGAAGAGTGAGAACACCCATCTAACTACACTACCAGAAGAAGTGTGAGAACACCCATCTACCTACACTACCAGAAGAAGAGTGAGAACACCCATCTACCTACACAACCAGAAGAAGAGTGAGAACACCCATCTACCTACACCACCAGAAGAAGAGTGAGAACACCCATCTACCTACACCACCAGAAGAAGTGTGAGAACAACCATCTACCTACACTACCAGAAGAAGAGTGAGAACACCCATCTACCTACACCACCAGAAGAAGAGTGAGAACACCCATCTACCTACACTACCAGAAGAAGAGTGAGAACACCCATCTACCTACACTAACAGAAGAAGAGTGAGAACACCCATCTACCTACACCACCAGAAGAAGAGTGAGAACACCCATCTACCTACACTAACAGAAGAAGAGTGAGAACACCCATCTACCTACACCACCAGAAGAAGAGTGAGAACACCCATCTACCTACACTACCAGAAGAGTGAGAACACCCATCTACCTACACCACCAGAAGAAGAGTGAGAACACCCATCTACCTACACTAACAGAAGAAGAGTGAGAACACCCATCTACCTACACTAACAGAAGAAGAGTGAGAAAACCCATCTACCTACACCACCAGAAGAAGAGTGAGAACACCCATCTACCTACACTACTAGAAGAGTGAGAACACCCATCTACCTACACTACTAGAAGAGTGAGAACACCCATCTACCTACACTACCAGAAGAGTGAGAACACCCATCTACCTACACTACCAGAAGAGTGAGAACACCCATCTACCTACACTACCAGAAGAAGAGTGAGAACACCCATCTACTTACACTACCAGAAGAAGAGTGAGAACACCCATCTACCTACACTACCAGAAGAAGAGTGAGAACAACCATCTACCTACACTACCAGAAGAAGAGTGAGAACACCCATCGACCTACACTACCAGAAGAAGAGTGAGAACACCCATCTACCTACACTACCAGAAGTGTGAGAACACCCATCTACCTACACCACCAGAAGAAGAGTGAGAACACCCATCTACCTACACCACCAGAAGAAGAATGAGAACACCCATCTACCTACACTAACAGAAGAAGAGTGAGAAAACCCATCTACCTACACCACCAGAAGAAGAGTGAGAACACCCATCTACCTACACTACTAGAAGAGTGAGAACACCCATCTACCTACACTACTAGAAGAGTGAGAACACCCATCTACCTACACTACCAGAAGAGTGAGAACACCCATCTACCTACACTACCAGAAGAGTGAGAACACCCATCTACCTACACTACCAGAAGAAGAGTGAGAACACCCATCTACCTACACCACCAGAAGAAGAGTGAGAACACCCATCTACCTACACCACCAGAAGAAGAATGAGAGCACCCATCTACCTACACTAACAGAAGAAGAGTGAGAACACCCATCTACCTACACTACCAGAAGAAGTGTGAGAACAACCATCTACCTACACCACCAGAAGAAGTGTGAGAATACCCATCTACCTACACTACTAGAAGAGTGAGAACACCCATCTACCTACACTAACAGAAGAAGAGTGAGAACACCCATCTACCTACACTACTAGAAGAGTGAGAACACCCATCTACCAACACTAACAGAAGAAGAGTGAGAACACCCATCTACCTACACTACTAGAAGAGTGAGAACACCCATCTACCTACACCACCAGAAGAAGAGTGAGAACACCCATCTACCTACACTACTAGAAGAGTGAGAACACCCATCTACCTACACTACCAGAAGAGTGAGAACACCCATCTACCTACACTACCAGAAGAAGAGTGAGAACACCCATCTACCTACACTACCAGAAGAAGAGTGAGAACACCCATCTACTTACACTACCAGAAGAAGAGTGAGAACACCCATCTACCTACACTACCAGAAGAAGAGTGAGAACACCCATCTACTTACACTACCAGAAGAAGAGTGAGAACACCCATCTACCTACACTACCAGAAGAAGAGTGAGAACACCCATTGACCTACACTACCAGAAGAAGAGTGAGAACACCCATCTACCTACACCACCAGAAGAAGAGTGAGAACACCCATCTACCTACACTACCAGAAGAAGAGTGAGAACACCCATCTACCTACACTACCAGAAGTGTGAGAACACCCATCTACCTACACTAACAGAAGAAGAGTGAGAACATCCATCTACCTACACCACCAGAAGAAGAGTGAGAACACCCATCTACCTACACTACTAGAAGTGTGAGAACACCCATCTACCTACACTACCAGAAGTGTGAGAACACCCATCTACCTACACTAACAGAAGAAGAGTGAGAGCACCCATCTACCTACACTAACAGAAGAAGAGTGAGAACACCCATCTACCTACACTACCAGAAGAAGTGTGAGAACAACCATCTACCTACACCACCAGAAGAAGTGTGAGAATACCCATCTACTTACACTACCAAAAGTGTGAGAACACCCATGTACCTACACTACCAGAAGAAGAATGAGAGCACCCATCTACCTACACTACCAGAAGTGTGAGAACACCCATCTACCTACACTACCAGAAGAAGGGTGAGAACACCCATCTACCTACACTACCAGAAGAAGTGTGAGAACACCCATCTACCTACACTACCAGAAGAAGAGTGAGAACACCCATCGACCTACACTACCAGAAGAAGTGTGAGAACACCCATCTACCTACACTACCAGAAGAAGTGTGAGAACACCCATCTACCTACACTACCAGAAGAGTGAGAACACCCATCTACCTACACTACCAGAAGAAGAGTGAGAACACCCATCTACCTACACTACCAGAAGAAGAGTGAGAACACCCATCTACCTACACTACCAGAAGAAGAGTGAGAACACCCATCTACCTACACTACCAGAAGAAGAGTAAGAACACCCATCTACCTACACTACCAGAAGAGTGAGAACACCCATCTACCTACACTACCAGAAGAAGAGTGAGAACACCCATCTACCTACACTACCAGAAGAGTGAGAACACCCATCTACCTACACTACCAGAAGAGTGAGAACAACCATCTACCTACACTACCAGAAGAAGAGTGAGAACACCCATCTACCTACACTACCAGAAGAGTGAGAACACCCATCTACCTACACTACCAGAAGAGTGAGAACACCCATCTACCTACACTACCAGAAGAGTGTGAACACCCATCTACCTACACTACCAGAAGAAGAGTGAGAACACCCATCTACCTACACTACCAAAAGCCTCTGAAGCCATACCTGTGGCTTGTTCCCTCTCTTCTTTTCTGGCATATTCTATGTCTTTATCTAGTCTCATCCATACATTCTCTCCTTTCCTCCCCTCTCCTCTCCCATTCTCTGCTCTTTTCTCCCGTCCCCTCCCCTCCCCTCCTCTCCTCTCTCTTTCCCCTCCTCTCCTCGCTCTTTCCCCTCCTTTCTCCTTTCCTCATCTTTCCTCTCCTCTCTCCTTTCCCCTCCCTTCCTTTCCTCTCCTCTCTCCTTTGCCCTCCCCTCCCCTCCTCTGCTCTTTTCTCCCATCCCCTCCTCTCCTCTCTCATTTCCCCTCTGCTCCTTCCCCCTCCCCTCCTTTCCTCTCCTCTCCCCCGCTCTTTTCTCCCCTCCTCTGCTCCTCTCTCCTTTCCCCTCCCCTCCGTTCCTCTATCCTTTCGCTCCTCATCTTTCCTCTCATCTCTCCTTTCCCCTCCCTTCCTTTCCTCTCCTCTCTCCTTTGCCCTCCCCTCCCCTCCTCTGCTCTTTTCTCCCATCCCCTCCTCTCCTCTCCAATTTCCCCTCCCCTCCTTCCCCCTCCCCTCCTTTCCTCTCCTCTCCCCCGCTCTTTTCATCTCTCCTTTCCCCTCCCTTCCGTTCCACCTCTCTCCTTTCCTCTCCTCTTCCCTTTCCTCGCCTCTCTCCTTTCCTCACCTCTCTCCTTTCCTCTCCTCTCTCCTTTCGCCTCTCTCGTTTCCTCTCCTCTCTCCTTTCCCCTTTCCTCGCCTCTCTCCTTTCCTCGCCTCTCTCCTTTCCTCTCCTCTCTCCTTTCCTCTCCTCTCTCCTTTCCCCTCCCCTCATTTCTTCTCTCCTTTCCCCTCCTATCCTCTCTCCTTTCCCCTCCCCTCCTTTCCTCTCCTCCCTCCCTCTCCTCTCATCTCTCCTATCTCCTCCCCATTCCCCAAAACAAGCATCAGAAATCAACTCACCCAGCTGGGTCCCCGCAATTAAAATCATCGAAGGTGGGCGTAATGACGGGTTATGGGTAATTTCATGTCTTTCTGGCAGCGTGTGTGTGTTTGTTTGTGTTTGTGTGTGTAATGTGTGTGTGTGTGTGTTAGTGAAATGAGGGGTTCCGTCTGAAGTGCAGGAGCAGCAGGATGTTGGTGGAAGGAACAGAACAATCAGAGAAGCCTTCTGCAGGTACTTCAGGAGAGCTAACGCCGAGCGTCATCAAGGCCTGTACTGTACTGTACACATGTCCATCTCCACTGCTGGGGCAGCAGGGGTACTGGTACTGTACTGTACTGTCCATCTCCACTGCTAGGGCAGCAGGGGTACTGGTACTGCACTGTACTGTCCACATGTCCATCTCCACTGCTGGGGCAGCAGGGGTACTGGTACTGTACTGTACTGTCCACATGTCCATCTCCACTGCTGGGGCAGCAGGGGTACTGGTACTGTACTGTACTGTCCACATGTCCATCTCCACTGCTGGGGCAGCAGGGGTACTGGTACTGTACTGTCCACATGTCCATCTCCACTGCTGGGGCAGCAGGGGTACTGGTACTGTACTGTACTGTCCACATGTCCATCTCCACTGCTGGGGCAGCAGGGGTACTGGTACTGTACTGTCCACATGTCCATCTCCACTGCTGGGGCAGCAGGGGTACTGGTACTGCACTGTACTGTACACATGTCCATCTCCACTGCTGGGGCAGCAGGGGTACTGGTACTGCACTGTACACATATCCATCTCCACTGCTGGGGCAGCAGGGGTACTGGTACTGCACTGTACACATGTCCATCTCCACTGCTGGGGCAGCAGGGGTACTGGTACTGTACTGTACTGTCCACATGTCCATCTCCACTGCTGGGGCAGCAGGGGTACTGGTACTGCACTGTACTGTACACATGTCCATCTCCACTGCTAGGGCAGCAGGGGTACTGGTACTGTACTGTACTGTACACATGTCCATCTCCACTGCTGAGGCAGCAGGGGTACTGGTACTGCACTGTACTGTACACATGTCCATCTCCACTGCTGGGGCAGCAGGGGTACTGGTACTGGTACTGCACTGTACTGTACACATGTCCATCTCCACTGCTGGGGCAGCAGGGGTACTGGTACTGCACTGTACTGTACACATGTCCATCTCCACTGCTGGGGCAGCAGGGGTACTGGTACTGTACTGTACTGTACACATGTCCATCTCCACTGCTGGGGCAGCAGGGGTACTGGTACTGTACTGTACTGTACACATGTCCATCTCCACTGCTGGGGCAGCAGGGGTACTGGTACTGTACTGTCCACATGTCCATCTCCACTGCTGGGGCAGCAGGGGTACTGGTACTGTACTGCACTGTACTGTCCACATGTCCATCTCCACTGCTGGGGCAGCAGGGATACCGGTACTCAGACACGCATACAGGGTGCTCTCTCTCACACGGACAATAACACACACAGACAGACGAAAAAATATGCACTCAAAGACACAAACATTTGCACACACTCTAAATGTATACTAACACACCCACAGACACAAGCAATCATAAACGCAATCATACACCCCCCTCCCAAAAAGCACTTTCTCAAAAGGTCAAATCAACACGACTCACTCTTAACACGCGCACACACACTACATCTATCTTTACCAGGAACACGAAAAGGGGTGAAAGGAGGTAGACTTTTAAGAGAGGTTATTAGTCCAAACTGTGTGTGTGTGTGTGTGTGTGTGTGTGTGTGTGTGTGTGTGTGTGTGTGTGTGTGTGTGTGTGTGTGTGTGTGTGTGTGTGTGTGTGTGTGTGTGTGTGTGTGTGTGTGTGTGTGTGTGTGTGTGTGTGTGTGTGTGTGTATACATATTGAAAGGAGAGGTTATCATTTAGTCCAACCTCTACCTTTACGCCACGCATCACTGGAGTCACCCCAGAGTCTTGGCCTCTTAAACGCTCGCTTTCATTTTAACAAGGAGAAGGAGAGGTGAACTATAATAGGCAGGGAAAGGAGAATAACTTGACCTCCGACCCCTATCTCCCTTTTATAGACCACAAGGGTGACCTTGAGGGAGGAGGATGAGATGGGAGATTGATTGTGGCTATTTTGCTGAATTAGCACACCAGAGAGTGGGGGAAAGGAGGGTGAATGTGGTGGGTAAGGTACATGGTGAAGGGTGTGTGTGGGGGGGATATGACAGCGTGTGTGTGTCATCATTATCTCATAGCTCAAGGTAAGAAAACAAAACAGCAATACAATCCTTCAGTGAAACCCTCTCCATCCACTCTTCCCCTCCCCCCTTCTCCCAAGCTTCAGTTCAACCCATCATTACAACAGAGTTGAATGTCAAATATCCACCATCCATATGGGGCTATAAATAGACACTGGGCTAGATGATGCAGGATAGGCCGGTCTGGAAGATGATGATGATGTGGTACATATGGGGCTATAAATAGACACTGGGCTAGATGATGCAGGATAGGCCGGTCTGGAAGATGATGATGATGTGGTACATATGGGGCTATAAATAGACACTGGGCTAGATGATGCAGGATAGGCCGGTCTGGAAGATGATGATGATGTGGTACATATGGGGCTATAAATAGACACTGGGCTAGATGATGCAGGATAGGCCGGTCTGGAAGATGATGATGATGTGGTACATATGGGGAAGGGATGTGGGATTTTGAAGATGAAAAACATATAAGAGACCTGCTTCAAATTCAGGCAGAAAAAGCCTAAGATTTTAATCACTTTATTAACTCTGTAGGGGAATGCGCTTCTAAACCTGTCAAGTACACTGCTAAGAATAATGGTGCTTAGCAGTTACAGTTGAAGTCAGAAGTTTACATACACCTTAGCCAAACACAGTTAAACTAATTTTTTCACAATTCCTGACATTTAATCCTAATAAAAATTCCCCTGACTGAGGTCAATTATGATCACCACTTTATTTCAAGAATGTGACATGTCAGAATAATAGTAGAGAGAACAATTTATTTCAGCTTTTATTTCTTTCATCACCTTCCCAGTGGGTCAGAGGTTTACAGACACTCAATTAGTATTTCGTCGCATTGCCTTTAAATTGTTTAACTTGGGTCAAATGTTTCAAGTAGCCTTCCACAAGCTTCTCACGATAAGTTGGGTGAATTTTGGGCCATTCCTCCTGACAGAGCTGGTGCAACTGAGTCAGGTTTGTAGGCTTCCCTGTTAGCATATTCTTTTACAGTTCTGCCCACAAATGTTCTATAGGATTGAGGTCAGGGCTTTGTGATGGCCACAAAGACATTTTGACACAACTTTGGAGGTATGCTTGGGGTCATTGTCCATTTGGAAGACCCATTTGCGACCAAGCATTAACATCCTGACTGATGTTTTGAGATGTTTCTTCAATATAGCCGCATACTTTTCCTCCCTCATGAAGCCATCTATTTTGTGAAGAGCACCAGTCCCTCCTCCGGCAAAGCATCCCCACAACCTGATGCTGCCACCCTGTCCTTCACGGGTTGGGATGGTGTTCTTTGGCTTGCAAGCCTCCCCCTTTTTCCTCCAAACATAACAATGGTTATTATGGCCAAACAGTTCTGTTTTTGTTTCTTCAGACCAAAGGACATTTCTCCAATACTTTTGTACCCGTTTCCTCCAGCATCTTCACAAGGTCATTTGCTGTGATTGATTTGTACTTTTTTGCACCAAAGTATGTTAATCTCTAGGAGACAGAACGCGTCTCCTTCCTGAGCGGTATGACAGCTGCGTGGTCCCATGGTGTTTATACTTGCGTACTATTGTTTGTACAGATGAACGTGGTACCTTCAGGCGTTTGTAAATTGCTCCCAAGGATGAACCAGACTTGTGGTGGTCTACAATTGTTATTCTGAAATCTTGTCTGATTTCTTTTGATGTTCCTATGATGTCAAGCAAAGAGGCACTGAGTTTGAAGGTAGGCCTTGAAATACGTCCACAGGTACACCTCCAATTGACTCAAATGATGTCAATTTGCCTATCAGAATCTTCTAAAGCCATGACATGATTTTCTGGAATTTTCCAAAGCTGTTTAAAGGCACAGTCAACTTAGTGTATGCAAACATCTGGTTGAAAAACAAGTTTTAATGACTCCAACCTAAGCGTATGTAAACTTCCAACTTCAACTGTATATATACAGTACCAGTCAAAGTACCAGTCAAAGACACACCTACTCATCCAAGGGTTTTTCTACATTGTATTATAATAGTGAAGACATACAAAACTATGAAATAACACATATGGAATCATGTTGTTACCAAAAAAGTGTTAAACTACATTTTAGATTCTTCAACGTAGCCATCTTTTGTCTTGATGACAGCTTTGCACACTCTTGGCATTCTCAACCAGCTTCATGGGGAATGCTTTTCCAGCAGTCTTAAAGGAGTTCCCACATATGCTGAGCACTTGTTGGATGCTTTTCCTTCACTCTGCGGTCCAACTCATCCCAAACCATCTCAATTGGGTTGAGGACAGGTGAATGTGCAGGCCAGGTCATCTGATGCAGCACTCCATCACTCTCCTTTTTCAAATAGCCCTTACACAGCCTGGAGGTGTTTTGGGTCATTGTCCTGTTGAAAAACAAATGATAGTCCCACTAAGCGTAAACCAGATGGGATGGGGTATTGCTGCAGAATGCTGTGGTAACCATGCTGGTTAAGTGTGCCATGAATTCAAAATAAATCACAGACATTGTCACCAGCAAAGCACCCCCACACCTCCTCCTCCATGCTTCACGGTGGGAACCACACATGCGGACATCATTCGTTCACCTTCTCTGCATCTCACAAAGACACTGCGGTTTGAACCAAAAATCTCAAATTTGGACTCATCAGACCAAAGGACAGATTTCCACCAGTCTAATGTCCATTGCTCATGTTCCTTGGCCCAAATAAGTCTCTTCTTCTTATTGGTGTCTTTCTTTGCAGCAATTGGACCATGAAGGCCTGATTCACGCAGTCATCTCTGGACAGTTGATATTGAGATGTGTCTGTTACTTGAACTCTGTGACTCCGTGAAGCATTCATTTGGACTGCAATTTCTGAGGTGCAGTTAACTTTAACGAACGTATTCTCTGCAGCAGAGGTAACTCTGTGTCTTCCTTTCCTGTGGCAGTCCTCTTGAGAGCCAGTTTCATCATAGCGCTTGATGGTTTTAGTGACTGCACTTGAAGAAACTTTCAAAGTTCTTCAAATTTTCCGGATTGACTGACCTTCATGTCTTAAAGTAATGATGGACTGTCGTTTCTCTTTGCTTATTTGAGCTGTTCTTGCCATAATATGGACCCCTACCTTGTCACAACACAACTGATTGGCTCAAACACATTAAGGAAAGAAATTCTAAATGAATTCCAGGTGACTACCTCATGAAGCTGGTTGAGAGAATGTCAAGTGTGTGCAAAGCTGTCATCAAGGCAAAGGGTGGCTACTTTGAAGAGTAACAAATATAAAATATAAAATAAAGAAAAATCATTGAATGAGTAGGTGTGTCCAAACTTTTGACTAGTACTGTATATATATAGTTGTATTTTTTTGAGGGATTTAACCCTTTGTGGTTCTATACAGCACCATTTCATCTAGCAGTGTGTAACATGTAACTCAAGCATTCTTACACACCATTCACCCATCGACGAGTGCCGGCTTGAACAGTCGAAGTCGCTCGTTGATGATCAGATAAGAGGTCGCCATGGAAACTGGGGACTTTCACTTGTCAGAAAGCTACAGGGTCCCAGAATGTGACCGAGAATAAGTGTGAAAAGTGCTGAAACACCCAGAAAGAACACTACCGTGTGTGTGTGTGTGTGTGTGTGTGTGTGTGTGTGTGTGTGATGTACTGTAGGCTCATGGGAGCCTATCTGACCCAACAGTCTGTTTTACCCCAGTTTGGGAGGACAAGGGGAGATGGGAATAACGGAGGGAGGGAGGGAGAATACGGGGTGCTCTCTTTCTTCCTTCTTTCTCTCTTACCTGGAGTGGGGGGGCAAGAGAGGAAGGGATATGAGAGGTTTCATTTCTTTCTTTCATTTTGTTACCTGGTTCGGTGCAGTTTTTCTTTTCCCCATCCTCTTCCATGCTGCTATTACTGTCCAATGTGTCCACCTCCTGCAGTAGCTTCCTGCCTCCCCATCGCTCATCATCATACGTAGTGGGGCTGGATGTGTCATAACCTACGAGACACAGGTAGAGGAGGCTTGAAACGAGGTAACCAGGGCATGTTCATTAGGGCACATTGTTGCAAAGAATTTTGATCACAAAATAAAAATGATCATTTGTTATTGGACCAGTTCAGTATTACCTCCCGGTTTCTCTCTGTTTTATTCTGTTTTGTCCCTACTTAACACGACCATGATCTACTTTGAAATCAACAAAAAGTCTGAGGAGGATTATTTTGTCAGTGTTGAAGTTATATTTAATCAAGTTATTATGCCCTGAGAAATGAAACGAAGGGAAAGAACTGGGGGCAGAATACATTGTATTGAATCACACAAAATGCCACTTGAATCATGAGTGCACTCTGAATAAAGAACACATCCAGAGGCAAGAACAGGGTACAGGATTCATTCATTTTCTCCTTTGGACAACCCTGAACCCACTCTAACCTTTTCAGCTGGCTGACAGACACAAAAGAGAAATGCTTTGAATCAAAATCAGAAACAGAGGTATTCAAATGTCCTATAGTCAGACCTAGAGGTATGGCTGACCTTTCCACCTGGCATCATCACCTTTGATTCTGTACTCACAAGGCAGGCAGCGGGCCAACATTCAGTGTGTATTCACCTACTCTCACAGACACACACACAGGCCATCCATACACATACACACACACACATATTTACACGCACACACACAGAAATAAGCATATCGCACCGGTGATTAATGTGTCAATGCCTGCAAGGCGTTAAGTGCTTCTCCACTAAGTTCAGAGAACATAACACACACATGCACGCACTTCATGAAGTGGATCATGAATAATCAACATATAATTAATATATATATATATATATATATATTCGGCACGTTGTTTAACAGTTTCACAGAGGCACACAATGGGAAGTGGATAAATGCATTAACTGGAGTGTCATCGTTGGTTTGAACACACACACACACACAGTAGTGTGTGTCCCTGTTGCATTGCGTTGTTCCGTTAACAGGATGCGCACACTGACATAGCAGTGATGCACAAATCATGAGTATGAAATATGAATATTCATATACAAGCACCAAGCCTTCTGTCCCTGTTCTGTAATGAAGATTCAATGGGATATAAGTGACAGTTCACCAAAAGTAAACGTCGACCTCGAATAGCAAGCTGTGTGTTTTAAAGTTAAAGTGCTTTGTATAGAGTAGTAGAGGAAGAGAGTAGGAGTGGACATCTTTTGTCTCTCTCTGTAACCTGGAGAAGTGTTTTTAGTATACCCCTGGGTATTCTGCCCTGATTTCAGCTTAGCTGCAGTATGAAACACCTGAGCTTTACAGCGGTTGTACAGGCAATGCTTCTCTGACACACCTACTCATTCAAGGAATTTTCTTTATTTTTACTATTTTCTCCATTGTCGAACAATAGTGAAGACATCACAACGAAGAAATAACACATATGGAATCATGTAGTAACCAAAAAAGTGTTAAACTATATTTTAGATTGTTCAAAGTAGCCACCTTTTGCCTTGATGACAGCTTTGCACACTCTTGGCATTCTCTCAACCAGCTTCATGATGAATGCTTTTCCAACAGTCATGAAGGAGTTCCCACATATTCTGAGCACTTGTTGGCTGCTTTTCCTTCACTCTGCGGTCCAACTCATTCCAAGCCATCTCAATGGGGTTGAGGTCAGGTGATTGTGGAGACCAGGTCATCTGATGCAGCACTCCATCACTCTCACTGGTCAAATAGCCCTTACACAGCCTGGAGGTGTGTTTTGGGTCATTGTCCCATTGAAAAACAAATGATAGTTCCACTAAGTGGAAACCAGATGGGATGGTGTACCACTGCAGAATTATGTGGTATCCGTGCTGGTTAAGTGTGCCTTGAATTCTAAATAAATCAAAGACACTGTCACCAGCAAAGCACCCCCACACCATCACACCTCCATGCTTCACGGTGGGAACCACACATGCGGAGATCATCCGCTCACCTACTCCACGTCTCACAAACACACAGCGGTTGGAACCAAAAATCTCAAATTTGGACTCATCACACCAAAGGACAGATTTCCACCGGTTTAATGTCCATTGCTCATGTTTCTTGGCCCAAGCAAGTCTCTTCTTATTATTGGTGTCCTTTAGTATTAGTTTCTTTGAAGGAATTCGACCATGAAAGCCTGATTCACGCAGTCTTCTCTGAACAGTTGCTGTTGAGAAGTGTCTGTTACTTGAACTCTGTGAAGCATTTATTTGGGCTGCAATTTCTGAGGCTGGTAACTCTAATGAACTTATCCTCTGCACCAGAGGTAACTCTGGGTCTGTCTTGTGACGGTCCTCATGAGAGACAGTTTCATCACAGAGCCTGATGATTTTGAGACTGCACTTACAGAAACTTTCAAAGTTCTTGACATTTTTTAACTTCATGTCTTAAAGTAATGACAGACTCTTGATTCTCTTTACTCATTTCAGCTGTTCTTGCCATAATATGGACTTGGTATTTAACCAAATAGGGTTTTCTTCTGTCTACCACCCCTAAATTGTCAGAACACAACTGATTGGCTCAAATGCATTAAGAAGGAAAGAAATTCCACAAGGCACACCTGTTAATTGAAATGCATCCATTCCATGCATCCTCATGCATCTGGTTGAGAGAATGCCAAGAGTATGCAAAGCTGTCATCAAGGCAAAGGTGGCTACTTTGAATAATTTGTTTAACACTTGTTTGGTTACTACATGATTCCATGTCTTATTTAATAGTTATGATGTCTTCACTATTATTCTACAATGTAGAAAATAGTAAAAACAATATTTAAAAAATAGAATTAATAGGTGTGTCCAAACTTTTGACTGGTACTGTAAATATACATATTTTATTTATGTTTTGTTGTTTCTCTGTAATACTACTAGCCACCTAGTAGCAATTTTATGAAGTTGGCTTTAGCTAACCCAACTGCATAACTAGCTACCAAGAAGCCATTTCAGCAATCAATGATGTTGGAGTAGCTAGCTTGTCAAACTATCTTAGCTGGCATGCCATGCTGGCAAGGTTGGTAGACTTGAAAAAGACAAGCAATTGCTAAATGTACTGAAAAAGACTTACATTACTTCCAATATTTTACCCAGATTTTAGCAGAGAAGCATATTTAGCTTCTATAAAAACAAAAATAGAATTAAGCATAATGATTATGGCTCTAGATCAGGGGTTGGAAACGATTCAGGGAAAAGAACCGAAAGCCGAAAAAAAATGAAATTATTTGAGGAACAGAACCAAAAGTAATCTATACTGTTCCGGGAACAGAACCGTTATTTTAAAAGCATGGGAACCGATTAAGAATGTTCCTTAAATGTTCCAGGCATTTTTTTCCAGTCCCACAAAAACAAACAAACAACATTACACAACATTACATAGGTTACTGTAGTCTACTGACAACGTTACATAGGTTACTGTAGCCTACTGACGACATTACATAGGTTACTGTAGCCTACTGACGACATTATATAGGTTACTGTAGCCTACTGATGACATTACATAGGTTACTGTAGCCTACTGACAACATTACATAGGTTACTGTAGCCTACTGACGACATTATATAGGTTACTGTAGCCTACTGACAACATTACATAGGTTACTGCAGCCTTCTGACAACATTACATACGTTACTGTAGCCTACTGACGACATTATATAGGTTACTGTAGCCTGCTGACAACATTACATAGGTTACTGCAGCCTTCTGACAACATTACATAGGTTACTGTAGCCTGCTGACAACATTACATAGGTTACTGTAGCCTGCTGACAACAGCACATAGGTTACTGCAGCCTTCTGACAACATTACATAGGTTACTGTAGCCTGCTGACAACATTACATAGGTTACTGTCATCTACTGACAACATTACATAGGTTACTGTAGTCTACTGACAACGTTACATAGGTTACTGTAGCCTTCTGACCATGTTACATAGGTTACTGTAGCCTACTGACAACATTACATAGGTTACTGTAGTCTACTGACAACGTTACATAGGTTACTGTAGTCTACTGACGACATTACATAGGTTACTGTACTCTACTGACAACATTACATAGGTTACTGTAGTCTACTGACAACATTATAGGTTACTGTAGTCTACTGACAACATTACATAGGTTACTGTAGCCTACTGACAACATTACATAAGTTACTGTAGTCTACTGACAACATTGCATAGGTTACTGTAGTCTACTGACAACATTACATTGGTTACTGTAGCCTACTGACAACATTACATAGGTTACTGTAGTCTACTGATGATGTTACATAGGTTACTGTAGCCTACTGACAACATTACATTGGTTACTGTAGTCTACTGACAACATTACATAGGTTAATGTAGTCTACTGACAACATTACATTGGTTACTATAGCCTACTGACAACATTACATAGGTTACTGTAGCCTACTGACAACATTACATTGGTTACTGTAGCCTACTGACAACATTACATAGGTTACTGTAGTCTACTGATGATGTTACATAGGTTACTGTAGCCTACTGACAACATTACATAGGTTACTGTAGTCTACTGACAACATTACATAGGTTACTGTAGTCTACTGACAACATTACATAGGTTACTGTAGCCTACTGACAACATTACATAGGTTACTGTAGCCTACTGACAACATTACATAGGTTACTGTAGCCTACTGACAACATTACATAGGTTACTGTAGCCTACTGACAACATTACATAGGTTACTGTAGTCTACTGACAACATTACATAGGTTACTGTAGCCTGCTGACAACATTACATAGGTTACTGTAGCCTACTGATGATGTTACATAGGTTACTGTAGCCTGCTGACAACATTACATGGGTTACTGTAGCCTACTGACAACATTACATAGGTTACTGTAGCCTACTGACAACATTACATAGGTTACTGTAGCCTACTGACAACATTACATAGGTTACTGTAGCCTACTGACAACATTACATAGGTTACTGTAGCCTACTGACAACATTACATAGGTTACTGTAGTCTACTGACAACATTGCATAGGTTGCTGTAGCCTACTGACAACATTACATAGGTTACTGTAGTCTACTGACAACATTGCATAGGTTGCTGTAGCCTACTGACAACATTACATAGGTTACTGTAGCCTACTGACAACATTACATAGGTTACTGTATTCTACTGACAACATTACATAGGTTACTGTAGCCTACTGACAACATTACATAGGTTACTGTAGCCTACTGACGATGTTACATAGGTTACTGTAGTCTACTGACAACATTACATAGGTTACTGTAGTCTACTGACAACATTACATAGGTTACTGTAGCCTACTGACAACATTACATAGGTTACTGTAGCCTACTGACGATGTTACATAGGTTACTGTAGCCTACTGACGATGTTACATTGGTTACTGTAGCCTACTGTAGCCTACTGACGATGGTACATTGGTTACTGTAGCCTACTGACAACATTACATAGGTTACTGTAGCCTACTGACGATGTTACATAGGTTACTGTAGCCTACTGACGATGTTACATAGGTTACTGTAGCCTACTGACAACATTACATAGGTTACTGTAGTCTACTGACAACATTACATAGGTTACTGTAGTCTACTGACAACATTACATAGGTTACTGTAGCCTCTACATTACATAGGTTAATGTAGTCTACTTACATAGGTTACTGTAGCCTACTGACAACATTACATAGGTTACTGTAGCCTACTGACAACATTACATAGGTTACTGTAGTCTACTGATGACGTTACATTGGTTACTGTAGCCTACTGACAACATTACATAGGTTACTGTAGTCTACTGACAACATTACATTGGTTACTGTAGCCTTCTGATGACGTTACATAGCTTACTGTAGCCTACTGACAACATTACATAGGTTACTGTAGTCTACTGACAACATTACATATGTTACTGTAGTCTACTGACAACATTACATAGGTTACTGTAGTCTACTGATGACGTTACATAGGTTACTGTAGCCTACTGACAACATTACATAGGTTACTGTAGTCTACTGACAACATTACATAGGTTACTGTAGTCTACTGACAACATTACATAGGTTACTGTAGCCTAATGGCAACATTACATAGGTTACTGTCATCTACTGACAACATTACATAGGTTACTGTAGTCTACTGACAACATTACATAGGTTACTGTAGTCTACTGACAACATTACATTGGTTACTGTAGTCTACTGACAACATTACATAGGTTACTGTAGTCTACTGACAACATTACATAGGTTACTGTAGCCTACTGACGATGTTACATAGGTTACTGTAGTCTACTGACGAGATTACATAGGTTACTGTAGTCTACTGACAACATTACATAGGTTACTGTAGTCTACTGACAACATTACATAGGTTACTGTAGCCTACTGACAACATTACATAGGTTACTGTAGCCCCCTGACGATGTTACATAGGTTACTGTAGTCTACTGACAACATTACATAGGTTACTGTAGTCTACTGACAACATTACACAGGGTACTGTATTCTACTGACAACATTACACAGGGTACTGTATTCTACTGACAACATTACATAGGTTACTGTAGTCTACTGACAACATTACATAGGTTACTGTAGTCTACTGACAACATTACATAGGTTACTGTAGTCTACTGACAACATTACACAGGGTACTGTATTCTACTGACAACATTACATAGGTTGCTGTAGTCTACTGACTACATTACATAGGTTACTGTAGCCTACTGACAACATTACATAGGTTACTGTAGTCTACTGACAACATTACATAGGTTACTGTATTCTACTGACAACGTTACATAGGTTACTGTAGCCTTCTGACCATGTTACATAGGTTACTGTAGCCTACTGACGACATTACATAGGTTACTGTAGCCTTCTAACCATGTTACATAGGTTACTGTAGCCTTCTGACCATGTTACATAGGTTACTGTAGCCTACTGACGACATTACATAGGTTACTGTAGCCTTCTAACCATGTTACATAGGTTACTGTAGCCTTCTGACCATGCTACATAGGTTACTGTAGCCTTCTAACCATGTTACATAGGTTACTGTAGTCTACTGACAACATTACACAGGGTACTGTATTCTACTGACAACATTACATAGGTTGCTGTAGTCTACTGACTACATTACATAGGTTACTGTAGCCTACTGACAACGTTACATAGGTTACTGTAGTCTACTGACAACATTACATAGGTTACTGTAGCCTACTGACAACGTTACATAGGTTACTGTAGCCTACTGACAACGTTACATAGGTTACTGTGACAACGTTCATAGGTTACTGAGCCTACTGACAACGTTACATAGGTTACTGTACTGACAACGTTACATAGGTTACTGACTAACCATGTTACATAGGTTACTGTAGTCTACTGACAACATTACATAGGTTACTGTAGCCTACTGACAACATTACATAGGTTACTGTAGTCTACTGACAACATTACATAGGTTACTGTAGTCTACTGACAACATTACACAGGGTACTGTATTCTACTGACAACATTACATAGGTTGCTGTAGTCTACTGACTACATTACATAGGTTACTGTAGCCTACTGACAACATTACATAGGTTACTGTAGTCTACTGACAACATTACATAGGTTACTGTATTCTACTGACAACGTTACATAGGTTACTGTAGCCTTCTGACCATGTTACATAGGTTACTGTAGCCTACTGACGACATTACATAGGTTACTGTAGCCTTCTAACCATGTTACATAGGTTACTGTAGCCTTCTGACCATGTTACATAGGTTACTGTAGCCTACTGACGACATTACATAGGTTACTGTAGCCTTCTAACCATGTTACATAGGTTACTGTAGCCTTCTGACCATGCTACATAGGTTACTGTAGCCTTCTAACCATGTTACATAGGTTACTGTAGTCTACTGACAACATTACACAGGGTACTGTATTCTACTGACAACATTACATAGGTTGCTGTAGTCTACTGACTACATTACATAGGTTACTGTAGCCTACTGACAACGTTACATAGGTTACTGTAGTCTACTGACAACATTACATAGGTTACTGTAGCCTACTGACAACGTTACATAGGTTACTGTAGCCTACTGACAACGTTACATAGGTTACTGTAGCCTACTGACAACGTTACATAGGTTACTGTAGCCTACTGACAACGTTACATAGGTTACTGTAGCCTTCTAACCATGTTACATAGGTTACTGTAGCCTACTGACAACGTTACATAGGTTACTGTAGCCTACTGACAACGTTACATAGGTTACTGTAGCCTACTGACAACGTTACATAGGTTACTGTAGCCTACTGACAACGTTACATAGGTTACTGTAGCCTTCTAACCATGTTACATAGGTTACTGTAGCCTACTGACAACATTACATAGGTTACTGTAGCCTACTGACAACATTACATAGGTTACTGTAGTCTACTGACAACATTACATAGGTTACTGTAGTCTATTGACAACATTACATAGGTTACTGTAGCCTACTGACAACATTACATAGGTTAATGTAGCCTACTGACAACATTACATAGGTTACTGTAGTCTACTGATGACGTTACATAGGTTACTGTAGTCTACTGACAACATTACATAGGTTACTGTAGCCTTCTGATGACGTTACATAGCTTACTGTAGCCTACTGACAACATTACATAGGTTACTGTAGTCTACTGACAACATTACATAGGTTACTGTAGTCTACTGACAACATTACATAGGTTACTGTAGTCTACTGATGACGTTACATAGGTTACTGTAGCCTACTGACAACATTACATAGGTTACTGTAGTCTACTGATGACGTTACATAGGTTACTGTAGCCTACTGACAACATTACATAGGTTACTGTAGCCTACTGACAACATTACATAGGTTACTGTAGTCTACTGATGACGTTACATAGGTTACTGTAGCCTACTGACAACATTACATAGGTTACTGTAGTCTACTGACAACATTACATAGGTTACTGTAGCCTTCTGATGACGTTACATAGCTTACTGTAGCCTACTGACAACATTAAATAGGTTACTGTAGTCTACTGACAACATTACATAGGTTACTGTAGTCTACTGACAACATTACATAGGTTACTGTAGTCTACTGACAACATTACATAGGTTACTGTAGCCTACTGGCAACATTACATAGGTTACTGTAGCCTACTGACGATGTTACATAGGTTACTGTAGTCTACTGACGAGATTACATAGGTTACTGTAGTCTACTGACAACATTACATAGGTTACTGTAGTCTACTGACAATATTACATAGGTTACTGTAGCCTACTGACAACATTACATAGGTTACTGTAGCCCCCTGACGATGTTACATAGGTTACTGTAGTCTACTGACAACATTACATAGGTTACTGTAGTCTACTGACAACATTACATAGGTTACTGTAGTCTACTGACAACATTACATAGGTTACTGTAGCCTACTGACGATGTTACATAGGTTACTGTATTCTACTGACAACATTACATAGGTTACTGTATTCTACTGACAACGTTACATAGGTTACTGTAGCCTTCTGACCATGTTACATAGGTTACTGTAGCCTACTGACGACATTACATAGGTTACTGTAGCCTTCTAACCATGTTACATAGGTTACTGTAGCCTTCTGACCATGTTACATAGGTTACTGTAGCCTACTGACGACATTACATAGGTTACTGTAGCCTTCTAACCATGTTACATAGGTTACTGTAGCCTTCTGACCATGCTACATAGGTTACTGTAGCCTTCTGACCATGTTACATAGGTTACTGTAGCCTTCTAACCATGTTACATAGGTTACTGTAGCCTACTGACAACGTTACATAGGTTACTGTAGCCTACTGACAACGTTACATAGGTTACTGTAGCCTACTGACAACATTACATAGGTTACTGTAGCCTACTGACAACATTACATAGGTTACTGTAGTCTACTGACAACATTACATAGGTTACTGTAGTCTACTGACAACATTACATAGGTTACTGTAGTCTACTGACAACATTACATAGGTTACTGTAGTCTACTGACAACATTACATAGGTTACTGTAGTCTACTGACAACATTACATAGGTTACTGTCATCTACTGACAACATTACATAGGTTACTGTAGCCTACTGACAATATTACATAGGTTACTGTAGTCTACTGACAACATTACATAGGTTACTGTAGTCTACTGACAACATTACATAGGTTACTGTAGTCTACTGACAACATTACATAGGTTACTGTAGCCTACTGACAACATTACATAGGTTACTGTAGTCTACTGACAACATTACATAGGTTACTGAAGTCTACTGACAACATTACATAGGTTACTGTAGTCTACTGACAACATTACATAGGTTACTGTAGTCTAGTGACAACATTACATAGGTTACTGTAGCCTACTGACGATGTTACATAGGTTACTGTAGTCTACTGACGAGATTACATAGGTTACTGTAGTCTACTGACAACATTACATAGGTTATTGTAGCCTACGGACAACATTACATAGGTTACTGTAGCCTACTGACGATGTTACATAGGTTACTGTAGCCTACTGACGACATTACATAGGTTACTGTAGCCTACTGACAACGTTACATAGGTTACTGTAGCCTTCTAACCATGTTACATAGGTTACTGTAGCCTACTGACAACGTTACATAGGTTACTGTATGTAGCCTACTGACAACGTTACATAGGTTACTGTAGCCTACTGACAACATTACATAGGTTACTGTAGCCTACTGACAACATTACATGGGTTACTGTAGCCTTCTAACCATGTTACATAGGTTACTGTAGCCTACTGACAACGTTACATAGGTTACTGTAGCCTACTGACAACGTTACATAGGTTACTGTAGCCTTCTAACCATGTTACATAGGTTACTGTAGCCTACTGACAACGTTGCATAGGTTACTGTAGCCTACTGACAACGTTACATAGGTTACTGTAGCCTTCTAACCATGTTACATAGGTTACTGTAGCCTACTGACAACGTTACATAGGTTACTGTAGCCTTCTAACCATGTTACATAGGTTACTGTAGCCTACTGACAACGTTACATAGGTTACTGTAGCCTTCTAACCATGTTACATAGGTTACTGTAGCCTACTGACAACGTTACATAGGTTACTGTAGCCTTCTAACCATGTTACATAGGTTACTGCAGCCTACTGACAACGTTACAAGCATAATTCAGAAATTAGGGAAAGATGGTTAATTCGAGAAGAATGGATGGACATTTCACACGCTAGACGTGTTTTTATTCTAGTGCTGCCCTGTACACACAAGCGTGTTAGCTAGCTAGCTAACGTTTGCGGTGGTCCAACTTTAAACCAACTCGGAAGTTCAATGACATTAAAAGTGTCTTTGTAGAAGCCACTCCACCGTAGGTATAATTATTTGGGCTTAATTCAGATAATGAATGTCATAACAAGATGCCCACTGATTCAATCCAAGCTTCCTCCTCAGATTTTTTAGTTGCATATTGCACTCTACACTGTGACTGGCAGCACAGTGTGCGTTTGTCTTTCATTATGATTAAACCAAATACAATTTGCTCTGAATAACTTTCCTATACAGATTCAATCGCTTAACCACTCCCCAGCAAACTGCTCTATGTGCACCTTTTGGTGAAGAAATGTATGGTCGAGCTAAATGTAAAAAAATATATATATATTTCAGAGGTTTAAAAAGAAACAGAAAGGAACGCCATGAACTATTACTTTTTGGGGGGGTTCGAACTGGTTCTGAACTTTATTATGCCGGTCAGAACAGTGTAATGGAACGAAAAAAACAATTGTTCTGTTCACAACGAAACCCTTGGAAAATGTATTTGGTTCCAACCCCTGCTCAACAGTGCAGGAAAAAAACTGTTCAGCTGTTTCAAAAATGACCACACACACACCAGCCATCCTCACATACTTTGTGCCCCCTCAGATTTTGGGGGTGCATGACACCCCTGACCACACTCCAGTCCAGTTCAGAAATGTGCAAAAACGAGAACAACTCAAAAGTAGCCTCCAGTTTAAACACAATTAGCATGATGTGCAAAATCAATGTAACATTGTATTATTACAAAACACAGTAACATCCCACTTCAGCATTCCATCCCTCAACAGGGGGGTAAGTTGATAGGCCTACCCTCACCTGAATTTTCTGCTAGGTAGGAGAACCCCTTGACGAAGAGAAGCATCCCTCCCAACAAGCATATTTGGATCAAAACCAACTCCCTTCGCTTTTTCCGTCTCGCTTTGATCTTTTTCTGGTTCAGCATCACTTGTGGCGGGCGATTCCGGGGTCGGACTCCGGCTGGAGACATCCTTTCCGCGGCTTCTTCCTCGTCCATGTTGACGCCGGAGTGAAATGAGCAGCAAAGCTCTCTGAGGGAATTTTACACGAACGGATATAACGTGGGGGAACGGTGTGAGGGGGGGTGTAAGGTAAAAGTTTCAAGTCGGTATCGTTGGAAAGTCGCGAGTGTTGAGGTGTGGACTGAAAGGTTTGTTTTCCTTTTGAAGTGCCAGGGCGTCTTGCTTCTATGTCATATTACATTTTTATTCCACGCAATAGTAGGACAGGCTGCGGGAGCGCTCCATAGATGCGACAGTGGCGGCTCGGGCGCGCAACGCGAGATTGCTCACTGATGTGTATGGTGATGTGATTGTAGGATGCTGTGTCCGACAAGAGAGAGAGAGCGAGAGAGAACGGTTTGATCAAACGTGCAAGCTGTTTTGACGTAGAAATTGCCTAGAGACCGTGAGAGTATAACATTTAAAAAATGTTCGAGGCTCAGTACACTGCCTATCACTACCCTCTTCTTGGAAAGGTTTTTTGCATGATGTTGGCATTAATACATGATAGCTGAATTACATACATTTACATCAATACACAGTTGAAGTTGGAAGTTTACATACACCTTAGCCAAATACATTTAAACTCAGTTTTTCACAATTCCTGACATTTCATACTAGTAAAAATTCAGTTAGGATCACCACTTTATTTCAAGAATGTGAAATGTCAGAATAATAGTAGAGAGAATAATTTATTTCATATTTTTATATATATATGATTTTACCTTTATTTAACTAGGCAAGACAGTTAAGAACAAATTCTTATTTTCAATGACGGTCTAGGAACATTGTGTTAACTGCCTTGTTCAGGGGCAGAACGACAGATTAGGGATTCGATCTTGTCAGCTCAGGGATTCGAACTTGCAACCTTTCGGTTACTAGTCCACCACTCTAACCACTAGGCTACCTGCCGTCCCATCACATTCGCAGTGGGTCCCATCACATTCCCAGTGGGTCAGAAGTTTACATACCAAATACTAATTGAGTGTAGCATTGCCTTTAAATTGTTTAACGTGGGTCAAATGTTTCAGGTAGCATTCCACAAGCTTCCCACAATAAGTTGGGTGAATTTTGGCCCATTCCTCCTGACAGAGCTGGTGTAACTGAGTCAGGTTTGTAGGCTTCCTTGCTCGCACACTTTTTCAGTTCTGCCCACAAATTTTTTATAGGATTGAGGCCAGGGCTTTGTAATGGCCACTCCAATACTTTAACTTTGTTGTCCTTAAGCCATTTTTCCACAACTTTGGAAGTATACATTTGAAAGACCCATTTGCGACCAAACATTAACTTCCTGACTGATGTCTTGAAGATGCTGCTTCAATATATCCACATAATTTCCCTCCCACATGATGCCATCTATTTTGTGAAGAGCACCAGTTCCTCCTGCAGCAAAGCATCCCCACAACATGAGGCTGCCACCGTCGTGCTTCACGGTTGGGATGGTGTTCTTCAGCATGCAAGCCTCCCTCTTTTTCCTCCAAACATATTGATGGTCATTATAGCCAAACAGTTCTGTTTTTGTTTCATCAGACCAGAGGACATTTCTCCAAAAAGTACAATCTTTGTCCCCATGTGCAGTTGCAAACCGTAGTCTGGCTTTTTTATGGCGGTTTTGGAGCAGTGGTTTCTTCCTTGCTGAGCGGCCTTTCAGGCTGTCGATATAGGACTCGTTTTACTGTGGATATAGATACTTTTGTACCTGTTTCCTCCAGCATCTTCACAAGGTCCTTTGCTGTTGTTCTGGGATTGATTTGCACTTTTCGCACCAAAGTATGTTAATCTCTAGGAGACAGAACTCCTCTCCTTCCTGAGCGGTATGACAGCTGATTTCTTTTGATTTTCCCATGATGTCAAGGAAAGAGGCACTGAGTTTGAAGGTAGTCCTTGAAATACATCCACAGGTACACCTCCAATTGACTCAAATTATGTCAATTAGACTATAAGAAGCTTCTAAAGCCATGACATATTTTTGGAATTTTCCAAGCTGTTTAAAGGCACAAGTCAACTTAGTGCATGAAAACCTCTGACCCACTGGAATTGTGATAGAGTGAATTCTAAGTTAAATAATCTGTCTGTCAACAGATTGTTTGAAAAATTACTTGTGTGATGCACAAAGTAGATGTCCTAACTGACTTGACAAAACTATAGTTTGTTAATGTGGAGTGGTGGAAAAACGAGTTTTAATGACTCCAACCTAAGTGTATGTAAACTACCGACTTCAACTGTATCTTCAGAAGTTGTTTGTGCCCAGGCCACTTTATAGAATATTTGAGTAGGCTTTAGGCTATTATGCATACGTTACATAATAGATCAATGAATGCATTGCTCATTAATTTTACATTAATTTATATCTATGTCATCAAATAAGATGTACTGTGATTACTTTACAGTGGGAAATATAACTATTCCGACTTTATTTACCATCATTAGACATTGAATAAACAGACCTAGCCCAGTGAAAGGCTTCACATAATGTAAAGGATATGAAATGAGGCCATTTTTCCTCCAAACAAATTATATTTGGCTATTCACGTAATTTATGGAAAAAAATATGCTTGTAGGATATTTATAATTTTAGGATAATAACTTAATTCTGACAGTCACTCTTGATTGTGAGTTTTGATTGTTTGAGTTTTCTTATAAATAGCACTGGAAAGTTTCCAGCAAGAGTGGAAAAAGTGGTTAGGGCTCTTAGCAACTAGGTTTCATTGTGCCTCCTTTAACCCTTTGAGTCAAGGAACAAGAGAGAGAGAGAACCAGAAACAAGAGAGAGAATCAGAGAATGAAAGAGAGATAAAAAATAAAAAAAGTAAAAAGAGGTGGAAAATGGTGGTGTGAGAGAGATTAAAAGGGACAAAAGTAGCATAATAATGCACCAAACAAGATAGTGCTTCATGTCTCAGGTTTGTCCTCTCACACAAGTATCTTATAAGCTAGCTGACCACAGAAGGAAGTATGGCATTGTACTGTCATGAGAAAATACATGAGAAATAAGAGCTAGACACCACACACAACCAAATTGTCGGTTGCGGCCCAGATGTGGTTTTATGCATAAAACCATCCCTGAAATGAACGATTGCCTATAACCTGTAGAGAGGAATCCTGCACTCAACCCGGGCATGGAGTTATTTAGTATACTAAATAGGATGAATTCCCAAAGTCTCAGAGGTGCACAAAAGAAAAGAAAGAGGGGGAGGAGGTGGAGGAGGGAAGTGGGGGGCAACAAATTAAATCCAGTTAAATTGTTTTTCCATAGCCAGTGGGGTTTGGCAAGAGACTGGCTCACACATGAGAGGCAAGATAAAGCCCCCGAAAGAAACAGACAATCCCAAACGCTGTAGCAGTCTCAGATGTAGCAGAATGCCTGGAATTTAACCCACTTTCCCATGTCCAACTGAACTGACACCGCGCCCAGACACATCTCCAAAGGCCTGGAAGATGATACACACGTACACACACGGAAGTGCACACTTGTAGTACAGTACTGAGATCCACAATGAAACACTATCAAAGACAGAACAACTCACACACAAACTGTAGAATACCCCCCTCCACCATCAATGAGTCATTGCCAGTAGGGACCCCAATACACACGTGGAACCACACACAGTCTCAACTATGCACCATTAAAATCAAAATGGCTTTCATCACTTCAGCTGTACTGTCTTGATTGGCATCTACATCCATAATCCAGCAGTCACTTTCCCTGTTGTGATGAAACATAGGTCGGGGCTGTCTAGTGTCTGGAGCGTAGAGCCCCCTAAAAACCACAGTAGATCCAGACATATTTGGGTCATGTCTTGTCTTCTCCTCATATGATATCTCCAGAGCCTGACGTTGTTTCTCAGTTTCCTCCTGTTCTGTTCTCAACCAGAAATAAACATGGAGAGAAATCTCATCCCAGCACAACGTCACGCTGCGAGGGCACAGCAGTTCCTGTAGGCCAGGAATAGATGCTCTGTCAACTAAATACTGGAGTTTTGAAGGTATTTGTGTTCAATGTTAAGGTAAGTGTGTTCCTCCCTCAGACCATCCAAGAACAAGGATAGAGCATGTACACACTCACACACTGACAACAAACACAGCATAGGTCCACACACCATGTCTTCTTTTATAAAATGACAACATTTGCTTTCAAATCCACTAAACAGCAGTATAGCATATCATGTTCACAACATTCATAAATATTAAATGTGTTGTCCTGATTAAGACAATAACTCCAAAAGTAAGTTGAGAGAATGTCCTGCATCTCCATCTTGTGATGCCACTACCCCTCAGTCATAGGTGCCTTTGGGTTTTGGGGGTAAGGTTCCATGTCTTTGAGTAGAGGAAGACAGTGTCAGAGAGGGTACAAGGCAGAGACAGCCAATGTTGTAGAGAAAGATGGAGAGGAAGAGGCCATACGTTCTTCCAGGAGGACAGTCAGAGTCACGTCTCACAGTCTCTGCAGATGAAGTCCATTTTGGCAGACTGGGCTCCTGCGGCTCCTCCCATCATCAATATGGTAAATCTATAAGATACAAGGCACATCGTTATCAGTATATTCATATATAGAATATCAATTAGCAGGTGCCATTATCCAGAGCAACTTGTATAGACTGTTAGTAGCATTAAGACGTAGTACCATTAGACACAGCAGTACTGGACACAGACGTATTGGACACAGTAGCACTGGACAGTATAGTATTGGACACAGTAGCATTAGTAGGAGTGGTGGCCGTTGTAAGAGCAGTAGTTGTAGTATTGAGAGCAGGAGGAGTCTTGCAGTAACAGAACCACAATAACATTTCATTTAAATAGAACATTGCAGGAAGGAAGTGAGGGAAGATAGGATGAAGACTTGTCACAAACTGACTCTAATCATTCTGAGACACACACAGTGGTGCACACTGCTCATTTTTAAGTCATAGTAAGCAAACCTCAGGGAGACAAAGTTCCCCTTTTAAAAAATGAAGCGACGGAACTGAGGAAGCGAGAGAGAGGAGAGGAAAGGAGAAGAAGAGATGAGGAGGAGAGTGAGCATTTCTCTACGTTCAAGTTCAAGTCTGAGCTTGCTTATCACACAGAGAACTGCTGCCTTTGCGTTCCCCCCCGAAAGTGAAAAAATGAAAACAATTCTCAATCTCTCCCTCCCCCCTCCCTCGTCTTTCGCTCTATGTCAGACAAAGTGGCCTTATGCAACCATCTCGGGGAGGCCTTGCTGATGTCTTGCGGCATATTTACCCAGCCTGCCCCCCTCTCTCCAGCTTCCTTCTCTCTTTTTGTCTCGTAAAGTCAGGGGAGTACAGTGTGTGTGTTGTGTCTCTAAATTACATATATTGTATGTACCGTGTGTGTATAATGTGTGTGTGTAAGTGTATGGTTATGAAAGAGAGGACACGTCACCCACTAGTGACGTCGTGTGGTGGTGTGTTCGCTCCGAAGCCACACCAACTCCACCACGGGTCACTGCGTACTTGACCCCAACACGGGGTAAGGCATAGTCGCGAACACACCACAACACAGGCTTGCTCGTGCAAGCAAGCAGGGGCGGGCTGACGGACTAACGCAGTGACTCCACTTCTCTGTTTTTAGTAAACAAACGCTAGGGATGAATAAGAGCAGAGCCCTCTAATCCGGAGATCTGAACACTTGTATAAGAAACAGCCTCCTTCTGGATTTCACTACAATGTCAACAATAACATGGAGCGACCAAGGACCATGTGCAGTACAACATACACCAATGTGGATCGAAGTGGTTCTATTTCATCCATGATTGTGTGCAATAAACAGAGATGAAATCCAGAATCTGAGATAAAGGACCAGTGACGTCAAGCGTTTCGTAGCAGATGCATACAGCACTAGATATCACTACTTTGACTCGACATCAACACTCAAACAGAGGAGAACTTTATGGGTTATTTGTACATTTTTAGTATAAGTAACGCAGCACTACCAGCACAGCAGGTTGGGACTCCAGGCTCACCGTGCTGCCCTAGGTCTCCCTCTCTGACGACACGTCTCCGTCTGCTCCACTGCTGGCGTTAGGGTCCTGGGCTCTGGGGCGCGGGGTGGCCCTCTCCCTGCCTGACTCCGAGGGTCCTTTAGAGCGCGGTTTCTCTTTCCTCTGCTGCTGTTTCTCCTGTTTAGCGAGCTGAGGGGGGAAACAAGGCCAGCGGTAAAGGGTTAAAAAGAGAAGGACAAAACTTGGATTGATCTAATGAAATTAGTAGGGGCCTGAGTTGTTCGTGGTCACGTGACCTGTTTTTACTGGTAAAGTCGCGTGCCCAAGAGAAACCCAAGGACCTAGCTATGTATAACTGTACCAAATATTTGGCGACAGTAAAACAAGAGAAGAGAAGATGAAAAGAAAAGGGCAGAACAAGAAAGAGAAATAAACACCAGCGCTTTGTTTCACTGTGCTGCTATTTTCGGAAGCCATGACCATTTTGATGAAGCCTTAACTGTCCTGACAATATAAAGTGGTCACACTCAGAAAGAGCAGAGTCATCTTCCCATTCACTCACCATCTACAGTTAGCTGCGAGGCTTATCTATTGAACTCCTCCCTGAGGAAACTACTGTAGCAGCTATCTCTGTTCTGCTCAAAGAAGAGTAAACAACCACCCTACACTAAAAGGAACACAACTACCCCTGAAAAGGTTTGTAAACATACATGCTAAAACTTTCATGAGCGCCACAGGAAATATTTATGACTTAAATGTCATGCTAAAGCCACAACATCCCACAAACTCTTAATTATTTAAAGGGAATAAGACATAAAAAAACCACCATGTATCTAGTCGCTCTGGATAAGAGTAAATGTAGTTACCCCTGTACAAACTACACCGGGGGTAAGCTAGCTAGCAAGCAATGATACCATCTTACCCAGGGTGTTGTGTTGCTTTGAAGACCCCCAATAAAAATGATCACTTGACATTTCAGTGATTAAGACCACTGTTTCATATTCAAAATTACTTTCACAGAACAATAGAAACAGGATAACATAATGGTATTGTTTGAAAGGCTCTGTTGTCCCTCTCCTAGGATCCGATAAAGCTTCTGATTCATAGAAAGGAAATGTCTGTCTGCGTGTGTGTGTGTCTGCGTGTGTGTGTGTGTGCGTGTGTGCGTGTGTGTGTGTGTGCGTGTGTGCGTGCATGTTTTTAAGCTGCTCCCCCAGTTGACTGGTGATCCTCTCAGCCTTGGCATACTCCCCTCTAACTGCACGACAACATCCCAAATATCCAAAACAGACTAGATTAAAATTCCGAGGACTGCCGCTTACACCCATTGGACCTAGCAGTCAGCCAAGTTTACACACACAAAGACCACGCATGCAAACACAGAAGTGACTGGAATCACATTCAGGAAGTCTTCAACAATTGACAAATAACTAAAACACTACAATTTCAAATGACTCACTGTACCTCCGCACATTGACTTGATACCGGTACTCCCTGTATATAGCCTCGATAGTTATTTTATCATGTTACTTTTATTATTTTTTTAATTTAATTTATTTGGTAAATATTTCTTAACTCTTCTTGAACTGCACTGTTGGTTAAAGGGCTTGTAAGTAAGCATTTCACGGTAAGGTCTACACTTGTTGTATTCGGAGCATGTGACAAATAAAGTTTGATTTCATTTGAATAAAATACAATGTGAAGCGGACGGTTTAGGAGAAGCAGGGAGGGATGTCCCTACTCCCTCATGGCTGCTGCTGTTTGGAGTGGACCTGACTGCTTTCTGCTAAGTTTGGATCATAGCGCGCTGTTTTCAAGTAGATGTGGTGGCGTAAACACATTCATCAAGGCTTTTGTTCCTTCAAATACCTCTGTGTTATAATACATTAAGGTTTCTTGGATCAGGGTTAAGCCTAGTCCTGAAAGCATGTTCAATGGAGAATTTAGAATGAGCATGCTTTATAGTCCAGGACAGAGCTTAATCTAGGACCAGGAAACTGGCCCTAAGAGAAGACATCCATTATTAATATAACATTGTGGGTGAACTTGTCACTACTTAGGCTACACATCAGAACTCATAAATCATTATTCCACATCCAAATATATTTCTTAGCCAGCATGGCCTGAGTCTCCCCTGCAGAGGACGTCGTCATGGTAACAGAGTCCACAGTGACTCAGGAGTCAACCGATCCCTGTGGGGAGAGCGGGGGCACCCATGCGGTGGTGGTGGTGGTGGCGCCCCCCCCCACCTCGTCATGGTAACAGAGTCCACAGTGACTCAGGAGTCAACCGATCCCTGTGGGGAGAGCGGGGGCACCCATGTGGTGGTGGTGGTGGTGGCGCCCCCCACCTCGCCCTGGCCTGCCAATCATATGTTATGTCGCCCCCACACACACACACTTATGGACACTTCTGGTCAATCAGTGGTCTTTCAGCTAGGCCAGAGGGGTGCTGGGACAGAGCAGGACAGATTCAAGGGATAATCAGTACACATCTACAGTATCAGGATTGGTTTTTGTATCAGGGACTGGGGCGGCAGGGTAGCCTAGTGGTTAGAGCGTTGGACTAGCAAACCCCTGAGCTGACAAGGTACAAATCTGTCGTTCTGCCCCTGAACAGGCAGTTAACCCACTGTTCCTAGGCCGTCATTGAAAATAAGAATTTGTTCTTAACTGACTTGCCTAGTTAAATAAAGGTAAAATAAAAAATACAAAAAGATCTATGGTTCACCTCCTTGAAGCCAGAAAACTGACCAACTAAATGCCTGACAGCTATCTCAGGGACCAGTAAGCCACATCTCAGGGAGCGGTGCCGGTCCATGGACCAGAGGTTGACAAACACTGCACGAAGAAAAACAATAGTGCAGCTTTGCATGTTGATCATGGTCCATTCTCCATCTGTTACTACAAGAAGTTAGGCCTGCAGCACCACCTGCTGGAGGATAGCAGGATAGATAGAGTGCTGAGAGAACGTCTGAACAATTTAGAACAAATATAGTCTAGCAATACATAGCCTAATAAAGGGAGACACCGCAATATGACACCATCATACACCATGGGCCAACTTCCTGCTTGCAGAAATCAACAGCATCAACTGTACCTGTTTGGGGTCCATGGGAGCAGAAGGAGACACCAGTTCGATGGTGACTGGTCCGTCATTCTGGATGTGAACCTGCATGTAGGCCCCAAACTGCCCGTCTAAAAACACAAGACAAAAGGAAAATGTAAAGGTTAACCTTAATACATCTAAATGAGTCTAAAACAGTTAAAAGAACTAGGATCCCTTCCTCTATAGGCCAATATAAATGACAATGCTCAACGTTTCCATACAGTAACAGCCACTGCAGTTTGCTTATTGTGCATATTAATCTATATCAATGATTTATAAGCAGGTGACATCTCAGTACAACAGGGACACGAGGGTAGCGGGTGTTAAGACACAATAAGACAGGAAGTTTATACTTAAATGTTCCCCTTTGGTCCAGGTATGTTTCGATTTATTACATCATCTGCCCATGAAACCGGTGGCTGGGTGATGTGTTCTAAAAAGAGCAGAATCATCTGGTTTCTCCCACTCAGACGATTGGGCCTTGGCAGTAAGAAGACTAATTAGAGAGCTTGCGTCCCACTACAAGCAGGGACACAGAGTTCCTCCACTACACCTTCTCCCCGGTGGCTTGAACCAATTCCCCACCAAACACCATCACCAACTACGACCTGATAAAAGAAAACCAACCCAATGTGGAACCGCCCTTGCACTGTGACCCATATAATTAAATATTTTTTATTTATTTTACCTTTATTTAACTAGGCAAGTCAGTTAAGAACAAATTCGTATTTTCAATGACGGCCTAGGAACAGTGGGTTAACTGCCTTGTTCAGGGGCAGAAAGAGATTTTTTTTACCTTGTCAGCTCGGGGATTCGATCTTGCAACCTTTCGGTTAGTAGTCCAACGCTCTAACCACTAGGCTACCTGCCGCCCCGAAAATGTTATATAACAAACATGGCCCACCCCCTATGTAGATGTGGAAACACCATAATCTTTGCACTGTAAAGTCAATGGAGAATAAGAGCACCTCCTCCCAGCTGCCCACTGCACTGAGGCTAGGAAACACTGTCACCACCGATAAATCTACGATAATTGAGAATTTCAATAAGATTGTTTCTACGTCTGGCCATGCTTTCCACCTGGTTACCCCTACCAACAGCTCTGCACCCAACACAGCAACTTGCCCAAGCCTCCCCCACTTTCCCTTTACCCAAATCCAGATAGCTGATGTTCTGAAAGAACTGCAAAATCCAGACCTCTACAAATCAGCTGGGCTAGAGAATCTGGACCCTCTATTTCCAAAATGATCCGCCGCAATTGTTGCAACCCCTATTTTTCGCCCGTTAAACCTCTCTTTCGTATCGTCTGAGATCCCTAAAGATTGGAAAGCTGCCGCGGTCATCCCCCTCTTCAAAGGGGGAGACACTCTAGACCCAAACTGTTACAGACCTATATCTATCCTACCCTGCTTTTCTAGAGTCTTCGAAAGCCAAGTTATCAAACAGATCACCGACCATTTCGAATCCCACCATACCTTCTCCTCTATGCAATCTGGTTTCCGAGCTGGTTATGGGTGCACCTCAGCCACGCTCAAGGTCCTAAACAAAATCATAACCCCCATCGATAAAAGACAATACTGTGCAGCAGTCTTCATCGACCTGGCCAAGGCTTTCCGACTCTCAAATGACTGCCTCGCCTGGTTCATCAAATAGTTCTCAGATAGTGTTCATTATGTCAAATCGGAGGGCCTGTTGCCCGGACCTCTGGCAGTCTCTATGGGGGTGCCACAGGGTTCAATTCACGGGTCAACTCTTTTCTCAGTATACATCAATGATGTCGCTCTTGCTGCTTGTAATTCTAATCCACCTCCACACAGACGACACCATTCTGTATACTTCTGGCCCTTCTTTGGACACTTAACAAACCTCCAGACGAGTTTCAATGCCATACAACACTCCTTCCATGGCCTCCAACTGATCTTAAAAGCTAGTAAAACTAAATGCATGCTCTTCAACCAATCGCTGCCCGCACCCGCCTGCCCGTCTAGCATCACTACTCTGGACTAGAGGTTGACCGATTAATCGGAATTGCCGATTTCAAGTTTTCATAACAATTGGAAATCTGTATTTTTTTACACCTTTATTTAACTAGGCAAGTCAGTTATGAACACATTCTTATTTTCGATGACGGCCTAGGAACGGTGGGTTAACTGCCCTGTTCAGGGGCAGAAAGACATATTTTTACCTTGTCAGCTCGGGGATTCAATCTTGCAACCTTACAGTTAACTAGTCCAACGCTCTAACCACCTGCCTCTCATTGCACTCCACGAGGAGCCTGCCTGTTACGCGAATGCAGTAAGGAGCCACGGTAAGTTGCTAGCTAGCATTAAACTTATCTTGCAAAAAACAATCAATCAATCAATCATAATCACTAGATAACTACACATGGTTGATGATATTACTAGTTTATCTAGCGTGTCCTGCGTTGCATATAATCGATGCGGTGCGCATTCGCGAAAAAGGACTGTCATTGCTCTAATGTGTACCTAACCATAAACATCAATGCCTTTCTTAAAATCAATAGACAAATATATATTTTTAAACCTGCATATTTAGTTAATATTGTCTGCTAAAATGAATTTCTTTTAACTAGGTAAATGGTGTCACTTCTCCTGCAACAGAGTCAGGGTATATGCAGCAGTTTGGGCCACCTGGCTCATTGCGAACTGTTTGAAGACTATTTCTTCCTAACAAAGACAGCCAACTTTGCCAAACGGATTTAACAAAAGCGCATTTGCGAAAAAAGCACAATCGTTGCACGACTGTACCTTACCATAAACACCAATGCCTCTCTTAAAATCAATACACAGAACTAAATATTTTTAAACCTGCATATTTAGCTAAAAGAAATCCAGGTTAGCAGGCAATATTAACCAGATTAAATTGTGTCACTTCTCTTGCGTTCATTGCACGCAGAGTCAGGTTATATGCAACAGCTTGGGCCACCTGGCTTGTTGCGAACTAATTTGCCAGATTATGTAATTATGACATAACATTGAAGGTTGTACAATGTAACAGGAATATTTACACTTAGGGATGCCACCCGTTAGATAAAATACGGAACGGTTCCGTATTTCACTGAAATAATAAACGTTTTGTTTTTGAAATTATAGTTTCCGGATTCTACCATGTTGAATGAACAAAGGCTCGTATTTCTGTGTTATTATGTTATAATTAAGTCTATGATTTGATATTTGATAGAGCAGTCTGACTGAGCGGTGGTAGGCAGCAGCAGGCTCGTAAGCATTCATTCAAACAGCACTTTTGTGCGTTTTACCAGCAGCTCTTCGCTGTGATTCAAGCATTGAGCTGTTTATGACTTCAATCCTATCAACTCCCGCAATTAGGCTAGTGTAACCGATGTGAAATGGCTAGTTAGTTAGCGGGGTGCGCGCTAATAGCGTTTCAAACGTCACACGCTCTGAGACTTGGAGTAGTTGTTCCCCTTGCTCTGCAAGGGCCGCGGATTTTGTGGAGCGATGGGTAACGATGCATTGAGGGTGGCTGTTGTCGATGTGTTCCTGGTTCGAGCCCAGGTAGGGGTGAGGAGAGGGACGGAAGCTATACTGTTACAATGGCAATACTAAAGTGCCTATAGAACATCCAATAGTCAAAGGTATATGAATTACAAATTGTATAGAGAAATAGTCCTATAAATACTATATTAACTACAACCTGAAACCTCTTATCTTGGAATATTGATGGTTGGTTTAGCGCTGGGTCAGTCATGGTGTGGGGTGGCATTTCTTTGGGGGTCCCGCACAGCCCTCCATGTGCTCGCCAGAGGTAGCCTGACTGTCATTAGGTACCGAAATGAGATCCTCAGACCCCTTGTGAAACCATATGCTGGTGCGGTTGGCCCTGGGTTCCTCCTAATGCAAGACAATGCTAGACCTCATGTGCCTGGAGTGTGTCAGCAGTTCCTGCAAGAGGAAGGCATTGATGCTATGGAATGGCCCGCCCGTTCCCCAGACCTGAATCCAATTGAGCACATCTGGGACATCATGTCTCGCTCCATCCACCAACGCCACGTTGCACCACAGACTGTCCAGGAGTTGGCGGATACTTTAGTCCAGGTCTGGGAGGAGTTCCCTCAGGAGACCATCCGCCACCTCATCAGGAGCATGCCCAGGCATGGTAGGGAGGTCATACAGGCACGTGGAGGCCACACACACTACTGAACCTCATTTTGACTTGTTTTAAGGACATTACATCAAAGTTGGATCAGCCTGTAGTGTGGTTTTCCACTTTAATTTTGAGTGTGACTACAAATCCAGACCTCCATGTGTGGATAAATTTGATTTCCATTGATAATTTTTGTGTGATTTTGTTGTCAGCACATTCAACTATGTAAAGAAAAAAGTATTTAATAAGAATATTTAATTCATTCAGATCTAGGATGTGTTATTTTAGTGTTCCCTTTATTTTTTTGAGCAGTGTATTTCACTGGTCATCGCCAAAGCCAACTCCTTCTTTGGCCGCCTTTCCTTCCAGTTCTCTGCTGCCAATGACTGGAATGAATTGAAAAAAAACAACAAAAAAAAACACTGAAGTTGGAGTCTTATATCTCTCTCACTAACTTTAAGCATCAGCTGTCAGAGCAGCTTACCGATCATTGCACCTGTACACAGCCAATCTGTAAATAGCCCACCCAACTACCTCATCCCCATATTGTTATTCATTTTTATGCTCATTTGCACCCCAGTAGCTCTACTTGCACATTCATCTTCTGCACATCTATCACTCCAGTGTTAATGCTAAATTGTAATTATTTCGTCACAACGGCCTATTTACCTCCCTAACTTACCTCCCTAATCTTACTACATTTGCACACACTGTATATAGATTTTTCTATTGTGTTATTGACTGTATGTTTGTTTATCCCATGTGTAACTATGTTGTTTGTGTCACACTGCATTCCCTTATCTTGGCCAGGTCGCAGTTGTAAATGAGAACTTGTTCTCAACTGGCCTACCTGGTTAAATAAAGGTGAAATAAAAAAATAACTATGACCTTATAGACCCAATTCACCTCCAAACATGGCCTGAAAAAAAACACCCCCTATCTAGATGTTTGGAACAACCATAACATTTGCACTGTGAACTATGACCTTATAGACCAACGTATGTTTCCTCTGTTTCAACAGGAAAGCAGGCGATTCAACTGATTCCGAGCCTTTCAGGTCAGGAGTCAAGTCTTGAGTGGCCTCAAGGATAAAGGCTACTGCATGTGACCCTGTAGTCTAGGCTTTCACTTAGGAGTGCATTGGCTTATCAACCCTAACCCTGGTCAAGCATTAAGCTTGTGTCTCAATTCCCCAGGCTATGAACAGCAACCCTTCTATTCACTATTGTTCTCCAGGTGTTTGCGATATTCACCTTAGGCTATCAATTACACTGAACAAAAATCAAATGTTAAATGTTGGTCCCATGTTTCATGAGCTGAAATAAAAATATCCTAGAGATTTTCCATATGCACAAAAATATTATTTCTCTCAGATTTTGTGCAGAAATGTCTTTGCATCCCTGTTAGTGAGCATTTCTCCTTCGCAAATATAATCCACCCACCTGACAGATGTGGATAATCAAGAAGCTGGTTAAACAGCATGATCATTACACAGGTGCACCTTGTGCTGAAGACAACAAAAGGCCACTTTAAAATTGTCACACAACACAATGCCACAGATGTCCCAAGTTTTGAGGTAGCTTGCAATTGGCATGTTCACTGCAGGAATGTCCACCAGAGCTGTTGCCAGATAATTGAATGTTCATTTCTCTAACATAAGCTGCCTCCAACGTTATTCTACAGAATTTGGCAGTCCATCCAACCGGCGTCGCAACCGCATACCACCTCTGGCTTCTTCACCTGCGGGATCATCTGAGGGGGGTGGTGTCTGTAATAATGCCCCTTTGTGGGGAAAAACTCATTCTGATTGGCTGGGCCTGTCTCCTAAGTGGGTGGGCCTATGCCCTCCCAGGCCCACCCATGGCAGCTCCCCTTCTCAGTCAGGTGAAAACCATAGATTAGGGCCTAATGAATTGACTTTAATTTACTTATTTCCTTATATGCACTGTAACTCAGTAAAATCTTTGAAATTGTTGCATGTTGCATTTATATTTTTGTTCAGTTTAGCTTCACCTCTTCGCTTGAACAAATTACCTTTTGCAATCAGTACCAAGCAAAACATTGACCCAATGCTATTAAATATTAAAACCACACACTTAGAAGAATGCCGATCCTTTTACATATGTATTAAATATCCAAGGTATCAAAATTATCTCTCCATTTAGACTTTTCCTATCTAGAGTGTCTTATAAGAGTCCATTTCTCTCCGCCCACAAACTGCCTACACAGCAAAGTGTCCTTGACACTTTTGGGTCACTGGATGTGAAATTCTGTACAATAGCAGTCTATTTTAAAAACTCCATATATGGCTCCTTTTGCAGTGTTTATCTCACCCAGCCCAGACCAGCAGATAGATATAGTGATATTGTAATATACACTGAGTATAACAAACATTAGGAACACCCCCTCCCCTTACCCTCAGAACAGCCTCAATTTGTCGGGGTATGGATTCTAGAAGGTGTCGAAAGCGTTTCACATGGATGCTGGCCCATGTTGACTCCAATGCATAAAGGGGAAAGGGGAAACCTCAAGAAAGGTGAGTGAAGTTCAAACTCATGCTTCTCTGGCTGGACGGATATTTTGTCTGCGCGGCAGTCTGATGGGAGCTGTACGCAGCTTAGAGGGAACACTGACACCTAATCAGTTGTACAACTCAATGCATTCAACTGAAATGCGTATTCCGCATTTAACCCATCCCCTCATAACCAGAGAGGTTCGGGGGGCTGCCTTAACCGACATCATCCGCACCCGGGGAGCAGTTGTTGTTAACTGCCTTGCTCAAGGGCAGAACGGCAGATTTGTACACCTTGCCAGCTCTGGGATTCAAACAAGAAACCTGTCGGTTACTGTACCAACGCTCTAACCGCTAGGCTACCCACCTTTGATCCTCTCAGGCTTGTTTAGTAGCTCGTAATATAGTTAAAGCAGCTGATATAGGCCTAGTGTGTATTTAGCAGACTGTATGCCTGCAGTGTCAGTCAATGATGTTCACTCATAGTAATATAGTTTTCTATTTAGTGCTGTGTGTTCACCCACCTTTGATCATCTCCGGCTTGTAGGTGCTCCTCAGGTGTTCCAGGATGTTATTATAGAAGGGCTGGGACAGCTCTGCAGGCATGGCAGCATGGAAGTCTGGCTTGTTACCCTTTAGTATGCACTGCAGAGTGAACTGACTGACACACAGGACTTCATATTCCCTGTCCATGACGCTTTTGCTCCACGCCCGGCCGTTCTCATCGTCAAACAGACGCAGGTTGAGGATCTTACGAACCCTGAGAAGCAAAGAAAGTAATGTTGGGGCGTAGAATTGATTGAAATGTATAATGCATTTATTAGAATCTTTGTGTTGGGGTCACAGAGGAGATGGCTATAGGAGTGAACAAGTATTTTGTGCAGATGTTCCAAACTTATTGGGCTAAATACAAAAGAATAGCTCTATGTGAATGCTACGGTTGTCTTACAAATTCCTATTACAGATATGAACCTGACCCTTATGCCCTGCCTATGTAGAAGGGCTACAGTACCGTAGTTCAAAGATAATGTTTTGTGACTGAATGAACCCACACTCACATGTAGTCCACATCCTTCTGTGTGTCCTCCATGGATATACCCAGCAACACACACAGTCCTCTGCCTATTGAGCTGATGGGCACCTCTCCCACTGTGACAACACAGGACAGAATTATCAAAACAATAAAATAATTGTCCTTTTCATTATTCAGTGTCAGACACATCCTCCTCAACAAGTGTGGTTAATCTAGCACACACTGGCAGTCTTGCAAGTAGTAGTAGGCTGCAAATGTATGGAGTACATTGTACATTATTTTCATTAGGAATGTAGAAGTGAAAGTAAAAGTTGTCAAAAATATAAATAGTAAAGTACAGATGCCCCCTAAAACGACTTAAGTAGTACTTTAAAGTGTTTTTACTTATGTTACTTCACACCACTGAAAAAGTGTTTTGTAAATACGTTTGATTGGATAGCCGTGCGGCTACCAAACTACCGTAGCTAACGTTAGCAATCCTCTGTGCTGCCTGCAAAATGCCTACCGGTGAAGAACTGTCATTCTTTGACACTATGAGCGATATAGAAATAAAATAATAACAAGTACACCGCGTTACTCACCTGACACGCTGGCTGTTGTCACTCTTTGAATGATTGCCTTCATTGTTTTTGATTAGCTCGCTCGCTAGAATGAATCAGATTGAAGCGGTGCACAGACGTAAACGTCATAGTTCCCATGAAACCTTGCTGCGTTGTCAGAGGCATCTAGCGGCAGTAGTTGGGAGTACAGTAGATCACTTTTGCTACCATATCAGACAGCATGAAAATGCTTAAAATACCTTCTGTACTGATTCCTGGGGTTAAATTGGTGTTTTGCACATTTGTCCCAAAAACTTACGGTACTGTCATTATGAGCATGTTCAAAGGGAAGGGAGCACTGTCACTACCTCGCTCTCCACACCAGGGTGCGTGAATTGTGGAGCAAAATGAAGAGGAAATTCAGGAACTCCTGGAGGGCAGTGTAATACCCACTTCAGACAGAAAACAGAAAATTACCTGTAAAAAAAGTAAATATATATAAGGCAATGTTGACCCTCTTTCAAACAGTGCCTTATTTACTATCTTCTTGCAGACAGTATACTGTACCCCTTTGATACATATCAGTGGGTAACTGGCACATTGGAAGGGTAAGGTGTTGTTGAACCATTGGGCCTGTTTGCATTGGGCCTGTTTGTGTTAATGAATTTACCTGAAAAAAGCAGAGCACCATTCACACAGACCCGATACCTGTATTTTGGTTACAGGGTCTATGAAAATGCAGGAATCATGGCCAGGTCTTCAGGTGGCTTTTAATTTACAGTGTTTATTTATTACCCCTTTCAGATATACAAAAAAAGCTGGTACAAAAAAGCATGTATGGGAAATTAGTGTGAATTTGATCTGTGTATGAAAGGGATATACAGTCAGAACAAAATATTTTGGCAGAAATTAAGACTGTATAAAATAAATAAAACAAATACTTAGCTACTGTATATTGTATGCTAAAGTTTTGAAAATTATTTTATACTAATACAATTGAGAAAAATATTTTGATTAAAATTAACAAGTAATAAAATAAAAGATTGAGGTCAAAATGGCACCCCTGTTTTCAATACTTCAGCACCCTCCTCTTGCGAGGATAATGACACTAAGCCTATTTTCATGTCATCTGACCATAGCACCACCTGGAGTTTGATAAACAGCATTGGCACTTGGATTGGAACTGGTGCTATGGTCAGATGACATGAAAATAGAGCTCTTGGGCCACACACACCAGTGGTGGTGTTGGCATTGAAACATGGAAAAGTATGCAGAAAAGTAAATATAGTATAGTACATATAGTAAATATGGTGGTGGATCTTGGATGTTACGGGGTTATTTTGGTTCCACTGGTCTAAAGGCACTTGTTAACGTCAACGGTATCATGAACTTTACCAAGTACCAGGACATTTAAGCCAACAACCTGGTTGCCTCTGTCAGGAGGCTGAAACTAGGCCGCAAATGGATCTTCCAGCAAGACAATAACCCCAAGCACACACAAGAAAATCGAGGATCTGGAAAGATTTTATATGGAGGAATGGTCAAAGATCCCGACCAAAGTGTTCTCCTATCTCATAAAACATTTACATAAAAAAATATATATATATATATATATACATACATATATATTTCACCTTTATTTAACCAGGTAGGCCAGTTGAGAACAAGTTCTCATTTACATCTGCAACGTGGCCAAGATAAAACAAAGCAATGCGACAAGAACAACAACGCAGAGTTACACATGAGATAAACAAACGTACAGTCAATAACACAATAGAAAAATCTATGTCCAGTGTGTGCAAATGTAGTAAAGTTAGGGAGGTAAGGCAATAAATAGACCATAGTGGCGAAATAATTACAATTTAGCATTAACACTGGAGTCAAAGATGTGCAGATGATGATGTGCAAGTAGATACAGCAGTGCAAAAGAGCAACAACAAAAAATAACAATATGGGGATGAGGTAGTTGGGTGGGCTATTTACAGATGGGCTGTGTACAGGTGCAATGATCGGTAAGCTGCTCTGACAGCTGATGCTTAAAGTTAGTGAGGGAGATATAAGCCTCCAGCTTCAGTGATTTTTGCAATTTGTTCCAGTCATTGGCAGCAGAGAACTGGAAGGAAAGGCAGCCAAAGAAGGTGTTGGCTTTGGGGATGACCAGTGAACTATATCTGCTGGAGCGCGTGCTACGAGTGGGTGTTGCTATGGTGACCAGTGAGCTGAGGTAAGGCGGGGCTTTACCTAGCAAAGACTTATAGATGACCTGGAGCCAGTGGGTTTGGCGACGAATATGAAGCGAGGGCCAGCCAACGAGAGCATGCAGGTCGCAGTGGTGGGTAGTACAGTTGAAGTTGGAAGTTTACATATACCTTAGCAAAATACATTTAAACTCAGTTTTTCACAATTCCTGACATTTAATCCCAGTAAATATTCCCTGTCTTAGGTCAGTTAGGATCACCACTTTATTTTAAGAATGTGAAATGTCAGAATAATAGTAGAGAGAATGATTGACTTTAGATTTGATTTCTTTCATCACATTCCCTGTGGGTCAGAAGTTTACATCCACTCAATTAGTATTTCGTAGCATTGCCTTTAAATTATTTAACTTGGGTCAAACATTTCAGGTAGCCTTCCACAAGCTTCCTACAATAAGTTGGGTGAATTTTGGCCCATTCCTCCTGACAGAGCTGGTGTAACTGAGTCAGGTTTGTAGGCTTGTAGGCCTTATGGCCAAACAGTTCTATTTTTGTTTCATCAGACCAGAGGACATTTCTACAAAAAGTACAATCTTTGTCCCCATGTGCACTTGCACACCATAGTCTGGCTTTTTTATGGTGGTTTTGGAGCAGTGACTTCTTCCTTGTTGAGCGGCATTTCAGGTTATTTAGATAAAGGACTAATTTTACTGTGGATATAGATACTTTAGTACCCGTTTCCACCAGCATCTTCACACGGTCCTTTGCTGTTGTTCTGGAATTAATTTGCACATTTTGCACCAAAAGACGTTCATCTCTAGGAGACAGAACGCGTCTCCTTCCTGAGCGGTATGACAGCTGCGTGGTCCCATGGTGTTTATACTTGCGCACTATTGTTTGTACAGATGAACGTGGTACCTTCGGGTGTTTGGAAATTGTTCCCAAGGATGAATGACTTGTGGAGGTCTACAATTTTTTTTTCTGAGATCTTGGCTGATTTCTTTTGATTTTCCCATGATGTCAAGCAGAGGCACTGAGTTTGAAGGTAGGCCTTGAAATTCATCCACAGGTACACCTCCAATTGACTCAAATTATGTCAATTAGCCTACCACCAGAAGCTTCTAAAGCCATGACATCATTTTCTGGAATTTTCCAAGCTGTTTAAAGGCACAGTCACCTTAGTGTATGTAAACCTCCGACCCACTGGAATTGTGATACAGTGAATTATAAGTGAAATAATATGTCTGTAAACAATTGTTGGAAAAATGACTTGTGTCATGCACAAAGTAGATGTCCTACGGATGGCACCAAACGGATGGCACTGTGATAGACTATATCCAGTTTGCTGAGTAGAGTTGTGGAGGCTATTTTGTAAATTACATCGCCGAAGTCAAGGATTGGTAGGATAGTCAGTTTTGGCAGCATGAGTGAAGGAGGCTTTGTTGCGAAATAGGAAGCTGACTCTAGATTTAATTTTGCATTTGAGATGCTTAATGTGAGTCTGAAAGGAGAGTCTACAGTCTAACCAGACACCTAGGTATTTGTAGTAGTCCACATATTCTAAGTCAGAACCATCCAGAGTTGGCTCAGTGTCATTATCCTTTCTCTGAGCAATTGTATTAGCACAAAATATTAGAATTGAAATTTGTTTGGGAGCATAAAATATTGTAGCTGAATATTTGTATTATTTAGTTTATACAGTCCTTTTTGTTCATCTTTAGGGTGTCAATCATTTTGGACCTGACTGTACGTGGATAAAAACACATTTTTATTAACCAGCCTTTAACCTTCATCAGGGATTAAAATGTAGTAGTTGTAGTTACTCTTGGTGGTAGGGCTCAAGAAGCATCTGCTTTATCCAGTGCTTCATTTGTAAATCAGGAGGCGCTGGAACACAAAGCGAGCGCTAGTGCAGGGTGACCTGGGGGGGATCTGAGGTACCGTTGTGGTGATCCTGACGGCTAGATGGAGTTCAACTATGGACAGAATTAACTTTACGTAGCAGGTAAGGAGAACTAACGCAGCAGGTAATGAGAACTAACGCAGCAGGCAATGAGAACTAATGCAGCAGGTAAGGAGAACTAACGCAGCAGGCAATGAGAACTAACGCAGCAGGTAAGGAGAACTAACGCAGCAGGATAGGAGAACTAACGCAGCAGGTAAGGAGAACGAACGCAGCAGGCTAGGAGAACTAACGCAGCAGGTAAGGAGAACTAAACACAGCAGGTAATGAGAACTAACGCAGCAGGTAATGAGAACTAACGCAGCAGGTAAGGAGAACGAACGCAGCAGGTAAGGAGAACTAACGCAGCAGGTAAGGAGAACTAAACACAGCAGGTAAGGAGAACTAACGCAGCAGGTAAGGAGAACTAACGCAGCAGGCAAGGAGAACTAACGCAGCAGGTAAGGAGAACTAACGCAGCAGGTAAGGAGAACTAACGCAGCAGGTAAGGGGAACTAACGCAGCAGGTAAGGGGAACTAACGCGGCAGGTAAGGAGAACTAACGCGGCAGGTAAGGAGAACTAACGCGGCAGGTAAGGGGAACTAACGCAGCAGGTAAGGAGAACTAACGCAGCAGGCAAGGAGAACTAACGCAGCAGGCAAGGAGAACTAATGCAGCAGGTAAGGAGAACTAACGCAGCAGGCAAGGAGACCTAACGCAGCAGGCAAGGAGACCTAACGCAGCAGGCAAGGAGAACTAACGCAGCAGGTAAGGAGAACTAATGCAGCAGGCAAGGAGAACTAATGCAGCAGGTAAGGAGAACTAACGCAGCAGGTAAGGAGAACTAATGCAGCAGGATAGGAGAACTAACGCAGCAGGCAAGGAGAACTAATGCAGCAGGCAAGGAGAACTAACGCAGCAGGCAAGGAGAACTAATGCAGCAGGCAAGGAGAACTAACGCAGCAGGTAAGGAGACCTAACGCAGCAGGCAAGGATAACTAACGCAGCAGGTAAGGAGTACTAACGCGGCAGGTAAGGAGAACTAACGCAGCAGGTAAGGGGAACTAACGCAGCAGGTAAGGAGACCTAACGCAGCAGGCAAGGATAACTAACGCAGCAGGTAAGGAGTACTAACGCAGGCAGGTAAGGAGAACTAACGCAGCAGGTAAGGGGAACTAACGCAGCAGGTAAGGAGAACTAACGCAGCAGGCAAGGAGAACTAACGCAGCAGGCAAGGAGAACTAATGCAGCAGGTAAGGAGAACTAACGCAGCAGGTAAGGATAACTAACGCAGCAGGTAAGGAGAACTAACGCAGCAGGCAAGGATAACTAACGCAGCAGGTAAGGAGAACTAACGCAGCAGGTAAGGAGAACTAACGCAGCAGGTAAGGAGAACTAACGCAGCAGGTAAGGAGAACTAATGCAGCAGGTAAGGAGAACTAATGCAGCAGGTAAGGAGAACTAACGCAGCAGGTAAGGAGAACTAATGCAGCAGGTAAGGAGAACTAATGCAGCAGGTAAGGAGAACTAACGCAGCAGGTAAGGAGAACTAATGCAGCAGGTAAGGAGAACTAATGCAGCAGGTAAGGAGAACTAACGCAGCAGGTAAGGAGAACTAACGCAGCAGGTAAGGAGAACTAACGCAGCAGGTAAGGAGTACTAATGCAGCAGGTAAGGAGAACTAACACAGCAGGTAAGGAGAACTAATGCAGCAGGTAAGGAGACCTAACGCAGCAGGATAGGAGGCATTTAAAAAAAATCTACTTTCACTACCCTTCAAGAATTGAATTCCCTCTTCACATCATGAACATTTTCAACTGTAAAATATTTTACTGCTAACAGTTGTCCCCAATTAAAAAGTGGCGAGTGGTACTGGTACTTCCCCAATTGTATCATCCAGACACAATCCACAGATCATAACAGGCTAATGTGTAGTTTGTCCTCAGATAAATGGATATTACATTACTGTGATCAACACAGACAACAGCAAACATTGAATTAGCAGTTGCACTTAATCTACAAACTAAGTTTATTTGACAGAATTTTTATTGATTTAATCTTGAAGTGCTGAAAATGATGCATGATATAGGCCAGCTTGTCAGACGCACTGCTAGTTGGATAAAGGTTATGGTCCTATTTCAGATTTTTGCAACAAAAATATGATTGGACTGAATGTAATACAGCAGCAATGCACAGGACAGGTTATCACTGCCATATCTAGAAGTTCAACAGCCAGATGTTGTCCTCACTGTGCATTGAGAACATGTGCAGTGTAGGTAGAGAGGGTTTCAAGGCTTGCAGAGGGGTTCTCGAACAGAGGGATACTGTGGCATTTCAGTTCATTGTACAAGTGACACATATTTCAGTCAGTGTATTTTACACAGAGATATATTCAATGTACAATGTACAGTGTTAATTCCTAAGTATTTTGCTACACACATCTCAAATGTGGTAGCCTAGGCAGGCAATGGCATCAGTTTATGTCAATTTTCACTTTTTCACCATTACTTTGTATTGTCTTGGCTGTCAGCCGATGCAGAGTCCCGACTGAGCGAGCTGACAAAATTGTAGATTCTTGTAGAATAAGGAACAAAGTTTTCCTTGTAGACGATGGTGGTTTTCATGTGTGGACTTTGGATAGTCACTTCTCTAGGATTTGGAGGTTGTTCCTTCTTCTCTTCTTTGACTGCAGGGTGATAGGATGAACACATTATTTACTAAACATGCAATTTTGTAATTTAATAAAAAGGTACATTTGTGCTGAATTATGATACAAGTCTAGCTTGAGTTTATCAACAATTGCAAGGTCAAGGAAATTCAATATTGTCCAACTTTGGAAGCACTTCCATTAGAAATCATTGGCAGCTTGTTCAATAACAGTCCGTAATATAATGTGATCTGTAGCTATGGTGTTGATATTTAGATAAATAGCTACCTAGACAAACTGTGACTGCTAGCAAGTTAGTTAGCCAACGTTAGCTGAGCTGCTGTGAAGCGATCAGCCTACCTGGCTTTTCTTCATTGCGCCCCGTGTACTGATAATATCCGTATGTGCCAAGCATTGTCCATATACCGAAAGCATACAGCATAGACACCCGTACATTCCACTTTAATACATCTTTGATCTGCATGTTTTCAATTTTTTTTTGCGCTTGACTGTACATGTATCGTAAATCACAAGGACGCGGCCATGTTGGATTAATCCGGGGAAAATATCCAGTTGGACGATAACTTCCGGGGTAAAATAAATAAACAGATAACATAAATAAAGAATGGAAATGTAAAACAGTAACTTAAATGAATAATATAATTACATAGGCATTTTGATATTATGGTGCAACTGATTAATACATTATAATAGCCATGTAATTAATGGAAAATGAAACTTATTAGATGTGTATTCAACTACATTATTAGTCATCCTATAACTAATTAGCAGAGACTCCTGTTGCCCAAAAATCCACTAACTGATAGTGGTGTAAATTGTACACAATTGTCATACTTGTATGTTTAGTGGTAGCACCTGTTCATGTTAATTAGTTTGTCTTTATGAGACAGCCGGCCCGCCTGGTTGTTGTGTGGGATTATTTCATTGTAACCTTCGGCTCTGTTGTAAAGGTACGTGTTTGTACCTGGTCGTGATTGTTTTCGTTTGTATTTTTTGATTCCCTGTGTTTGGGAATGTAACTTTTGTGAGCACCCTGTGGTGCGTTGGTGCTATTAAAGACGCACAGCATTGAACTCAGTCTCCTGCATTTGACTCCACACCCACGACACCCGGAGCATTACAGAATCCCGCACCACCAAATCGAATGGAGTCAGCAGGAGCAGCAGCCAACCCTCTCCCATCGATGGAGGAACGGGTTCTCCACCACACCACCGTCCTCCATCGGATCGGATCCGCGATGGATCAAGTGATGGAGAGAAGGGACAGATGGGAGATGAGTGGTCTCCTCTCTCCACCTTCGGCACCCACGGTTCCGGACTCCCCATCTCCCGACTCCAGCACCCTCCGTCTGACGCTACCGAGGGCTTATGATGTATCGGCGGCGGGTTGCCAGGGGTTTCTGCTGGAGCTATACCTGGCCACCATCAGACCCACTCCCTCAGGAGCAGAGAGGGTGAGTGTCCTCATCTCCTGCCTCACGGGTCGTGCTCTGGAGTGGGCGAACGCAGTCTGGAATGGCCCAGACTCAGCGCGGGAGCACTACCCAGAGTTTTCCTGCCGCTTCCGTGCCGTGTTTGATCACCCTCTAGAAGGCCGAGCGGTGGGAGAACGACTATTTCATCTCAGGCAGGAGAAGAGGAGCGCCCAGGATTACGCGCTGGAGTTCCGGACCTTGGTAGCCGGATCTGGGTGGAACGACAGGGCCCTTATGGACCACTACAGGTGTAGTCTCCGAGAGGACGTCCGCCCGGGAGCTAGCGTGTCGGGACACCACTCTGTCACTGGATCAGCTGATTGACATGTCCATTCGACTGGATAATCTGCTGGGTGCCCGCGGGCGTTCAGAGAGGGTTCTGTGCGTTCCACCACCCAGCCCCTCCACTCCCATTCAAATGGAGTTGGGAGGGGCTGCGCCGAGGGGTACCGGAGGAGGAGGCCTTCCCTGCACCAACTGTGGTCGGAGAGGACACACGTCTGATCTGTGCTGGGGGGTCCGTCTGGGAGTAGAGATGTCAGGCGGAACGCTTCTCGGTCACCCCAGGTGAGTCAGCATCAAACTCACCCAGAACCCCTTGTTGGCCACATGTTTGTCTTAACCTTTTTCCTTCACTTTTTCCCCTCTTCCCAGCATAGGGTGCTAGTCGATTCAGGCGCAGCTGGGAAATTTATGGATCGCGGACTCGCCCTTAAGTTAGGGGTTCCGCTGGTGCCGATAGATTCTCCTTTCCCCGTGCACTCCCTAGATAGCCGGCCATTAGGGTCAGGGATGGTCAGGGAGACCACGGTCCCACTGGACATGGTGACGCAGGGGAATCATAGGGAGCGTATCAGTTTCTTTATTATTGATTCGCCTGCGTTTCCAGTGGTGCTGGGGACTCCCTGGCTGGCCCGGCACAATCCTAAAATTTCGTGGAGACAGGGGGTTCTCCAGGGGTGGTCAGAGGAGTGTTCTGGAAGGTGTTTGGGAGTTTCCATCGGTGCCACGTCGGTGGAGAGTCCAGACCAGGGTTCCACGGTGTGCATTCCCCCCGAGCATGCCGATTTGGCAATCGCTTTCAGTAAAGTGAAAGCGACTAAATTACCACCTTATCGACCGGGAAGGGATTGTAAGATAGATCTCCAGGTAGACGCTGCGCTTCCCAAGAGTCACGTGGACCCTCTGTCCCAGGAGGAGACGTTGGCAATGGAGACATATGTCACCGAGTCGCTGGGACAGGGGTACATTCGGCCCTCCAATTCACCCGTCTCCTCGAGTTTCTTTTTTGTGAGGAAAATGGAGGGAGGTTTGCGTCCGTGTATCGATTATAGAGGTCTAAACGCCATCACAGTGGGGTATAGTTACCCTCTACCTCTCATCGCTACGGCGGTGGAATCGTTCCACGGAGCGCAGTTCTTCACAAAACTGGATCTCAGGAGCGCTATAGTCTGGTGCATATTCAGAAGGGAGACGAGTGGAAAACCGCATTTAGTACTACATCCGGCCACTATGAGTACCTCGTCATGCCGTATGGGTTAAAAAATGCTCCACCCGTTTTTCAATCTTTTAATAATAATAATAATAATAATAATAATAATAATAATAATGGCTGAGACGAGATTCTCAGGGACCTGTGCGGGCAGGGGGTAGACTGCTGGAGCATGACCTTTAAGTCAAGGCTGAGAAATGCGTGTTCTCTAAACGAGCCGTCTCTTTTCTGGGATATCGCATTTCCACTTCGGGGGTAGTGATGGAGGGTGACCGCATTAGGGCCGTGCGTAATTGGCCGACTCCGACCACGGTAAAGGAGGTGCAGCGGTTTTTGGGTTTTGCCAACTACTACCTGAGGTTTATCCGGGGTTTTGGCAAGATAGCGGCTCCCATTACCTCACTGCTGAAGGGGGGCCAGGTGCGGTTGCAGTGGTCAGCAGAGGCGAACGGAGCATTCAACAAGTTGAAGGCGCTGTTCACTGATGCGCCCGTGTTGGCGCATCCGGACCCCTCTCTAGCATTCATAGTGGAGGTGGACGCGTCCGAGGCTGGGGTGGGTGCCGTGCTATCACAGCGCTCGGCGGGTACGCCACCAAAACTCCGCCCCTGCGTTTTCTTCTCAAGGAAGCTCAGCCCAGCGGAGCATAACTATGATGTGGGGGACCGGGAGTTGCTAGCGGTGGTTAGAGCTCTGAAGGTGTGGAGACACTGGCTTGAGGGGGCTAAGCACCCCTTTCTCATCTGGACTGACCACCAGAATCTGGAGTATATTCGGGCAGCTAGGAGACTTAACCCACGTCAGGCAAGGTGGGCCATGTTCTTCACCTGTTTCCGGTTTACTTTGTCTTATAGACCAGGCTCCCAGAACGTGAAGGCTGACGCACTGTCCCGCCTTTACGACACGGAGGATGGGTCCACCGAACCTACTCCCATCCTTCCCGCCTCAAAGCTGGTAGCCCCAGTGGTATGGGAGGTGGGCTCGGACATCGAGCGCGCGTTACGGGTTGAACCCGCGCCCCCTCAGTGTCCAGCGGGGCGAAGGTACGTGCCGCTTGGTGTTCGGGACAAACTGATTCGGTGGGCTCACGTCCTACACTCCTCGGGTCACCCTGGGGTGACGAGGACAGTGGGGAGCCTTCAGGGGAGGTATTGGTGGCCTACGTTGGCTAAGGACGTTAAAGGTTATGTCTCCTCCTGTTCAATGTGCGCTCAGAGTAAGGCTCCTAGGCACCTTCCTAGAGGGAAGCTACAACCCCTCCCCGTTCCACAGTGGCCATGATCACATCTGTCCATAGATTTCCTGACCGATCTTCCGCCGTCTCAGGGGAACACCACGGTTCTAGTGATTGTGGATCGGTTCTCTAAGTCCTGCCGTCTCCTCCCATTGCCCGGTATCCCTACAGCCCTACAGACTGCGGAGGCATTATTCACCCATGTCTTTCGGCACTACGGGGTGCCGGAGGACATCGTTTCTGATCGGGGCCCCCAATTCACGTCTCTGGTATGGAGAGCGTTCATGGAACGCTTGGGGGTCTCTGTCAGCCTGACCTCCGGTTATCACCCTGAGAGTAATGGGCAGGTGGAGAGAATGAACCAGGAGGTGGGTAGGTTTCTGCGGTCGTATTGCCAGGATCGGCCAGGGGAGTGGGCACGATACATTCCCTGGGCTGAAATGGCTCAGAACTCACTACGCCACTCCTCTACTAACGTGTCCCCTTTTCAGTGTGTGTTGGGGTACTAGCCGTTCCTGGCACCATGGCATCCGAGCCAGACCGAGGCTCCTGCGGTGGAGGAATGGGTACAGCGCTCCAAGGAGACCTGGAGGGCCGAATTCCAGGAATCTCTACGACAAGCGAGTGGACGGCAGAAGAGGAGTGCTGACCGCCACCTCAGTGAGGCCCCCGTGTTTGTACCGGGGGACAGGGTCTGGCTCTCGACCCGACACCTACCTCTCCGCTTGCCCTGCCGGAAACTGGGTCCGCAGTATGTAGGGCCCTTTAAAGTCCTGAGGAGAATAAACGAGGTGTGTTATCGATTACAACTCCCTTCCTATTATCGTATTAACCCCTCGTTTCATGTGTCTCTCCTCAGGCCGGTGGTAGCTGGTCCCCTGCAGGACAGTGAGGTGCCGGAGGTGCAGGCCCCCCATCTGGACATCGAGGGGTCCCCGGCGTACACAATCCAGGCCATTCTGGACTCGAGACGCTGGGTGAGGGGCCTGCAGTACCTCGTGGACTGGGAGGGGTACGGTCCGGAGGAGAGGTGCTGGGTACCGGTGGGGGACATCTTGGATCCATCCATGTTGAGGGATTTCCATCGCCTCCATCCGGATCGCCCTGCACCTCGTCCTCTGGGGCGACCTCGAGGCCGGTGTCGGCGTGCTGCAGGAGCCGCGCGTCAGGGGGGGGGGTACTGTCATGAGTCCGACCGAGGGTGTTTCCCCTTCCCGGGCGGGTGGAGCTCGGCGGTCGTCGTCACCGGCCTATTAGCTGCCACTGATTGTTTTTCCTCCCCCTCCTTGTAGCACCTGTTCATGTTAATAAGTTTGTCTTTATTAGACAGCCGGCCCGCCTGGTTGTTGAGCGGGATTATTTCATTGTAACCTTCGGCTCTGTTGTAAAGGTATGTGTTTGTACCTGGTCGTGATTTTTTCCTTTGTATTTTTTGATTCCCTGTGTTTGGGAACGTAACTTTTGTGAGCACCCTGTGGTGCGTTGGTGCTATTAAAAGACGCACAGCATTGAACTCTGTCTCCTGCATTTGACTCCACACCCGGAGCATGACAGCCTGGCTCGCAGTCAGCGTTCCAATTCATCCCAAAGGTGTTCGATGGGGTTGAGGTCAGGGCTCTGTGCAGGCCAGTCAAGTTCTTCCACACTGATCTCAACAAATAATTTCTGTATGGGACTCGCTTTGTGCACGGGGGCATTGTCATGCTGAAACAAGAAAGGGTCTTCCCCAAACTGTTGCCGCAAAGTTGGAAGCACAGAATTATATAGAATGTAATTGTATGCTGTAGCATTAACATTTCCCTTCACTGGGGGGGCCTAGCCCAAACCATGAAAAACAGCCCAGACCATTTTTCCTCCTTCCCCAAACTTTACAGTTGGCAGTATACATTGGGGCAGGTAGCGTTCTCCTGGCAAACCAATATTTGTCCGTTGGACTGCCAGATGGTGAAGCGTGATTTAGAGAACGTGTTTCTACTGCTCCGGAATCCAATGGCGGTGAGCTTTACATCACTCCAGCCAACACTTGGCATTGCATAGTGATCTTAGGCTTGTGCGCGGCTGCTCGGCCATGGCAACCCATTTCATGGAGCTCCCAACAAACAGTTATTGTGCTGACATTTGGGACTCCCGAGAGGCGCAGCAGTCTAAGGCGCTGCATCTCAGCGCTAGAGGCATCACTACAGACACCCTGGTTTGAATCCAGGCTGTATCACAACTGGCTGGGATTGGGAGTCCCATAGGGTGGTGCACAATTGGCCCAGAGTCGTCCGGGTTTGGCCGGGGTAGGCTGTCATTGTAAATAAGAATTTGTTCTTAACTGACATACCTAGTTAAATAAAAAAAATCCAAAGGGAGTTTGGAACTTGGTAGTGAGTGTTGCAACTGAGGACAGACCATTTTTACAAGCTAGGTGCTTCAGCACTCGGGGGTCCTGTGTTGTGAACTTGTGTGGCCTACCTGCTCTGAGACGTTTCCACTTCACAATAACAGCACAGTTGACCGGGGCAGCTCTAGCGGGGCAGAAATTTGATGAGCTGACTTGTTGGAGCGGTGTCATCCTATGACGGTGCCAGGTTGAAAGTCACTGAGCTCTTCAGTAAGGCCATTCTCTGCCAATGTTTATCTACAGAGATTGCATGGCTGTGTGCTCGATTTGATACACTTGTCAGCAACGAGTGTGGCTGAAATAGCCACTAATTTGTGTCCACACACTTTTGTATACATAGTGTATATAGCCTTCTGTAATCATTGCATCTAAATGGTCTCTATCCTGTGAGTCCTCATGTGTACTTCAAACATACAGTATTTCACAGACTGCAATGATATCTATTGTCCCCTGTATGGGACAATTGGATTGAAGCCTGTGCCACAATCAGGGCTGAAATACGTTTTCTCCACTGTCTGAATTTGTATGATATTTTTTTCAGAATCCTTTGCACTAAGAGCGGTTTTTGGAAGAAAGGGTTCTTTGATGATTATTTGGAAGGCAAGAAGGGTTCCTTGGAAGACAAGAAGGGTTCTACATAGTGTTCATCACTTAATAAATAGGCCTAGTGAGAAGTTAAAATGATACATTTACTTAATTGTAGATTATATTATTATGAATTATGAATACTTTCTATTGTTAATGCAACTGATTCATATGTTATTATATTCATTCAATTTTGCATCACTATTGTATGAAGTATAAAGTTGCATAAAAGCAGTTATGTGATTGTTGATTGAAAAATGTATTTTACTCAATGTTTTATTATTCTTACTGGAAGAAAGAGAGAGAGAGAGAGAGAGAGAGAGAGAGAGAGAGAGAGAGAGAGAGAGAGAGAGAGAGAGAGAAAGCTCCACCAAAAATCCTTCCCTAACACGTCCCGGAATGGATCCCACTCTGCCAAATGACTAAAATGTCAAAATTGCAATAAACAGGGTCAGGTCATAAGTGAGTCATATGTACTCTGTCGACCTCATGAGATTTATACCCTTCAGAATTCCATCACATGAATGAAATACCATGCCATGCAAGCCTCAGCATCACAAGTCGAAACCCCCTGGCATATTCCTTGTAATTTCCCCATTTGATATAGTCTCTTCGTTTTCGCAGAAATATGTCCCAAAACTGTGGTTTAGTAGCACAGACTTACAGTACCAGTCAAAAGTTTGGACAAACTTACTCATTCAAGGGTTCTTCTTTACTTATACTATTTTCTATGTTGTAGAATAATAGTGAAGACATGAAAACTATGAAATAACACATATGGAATCATGTAACCAAAAAAAATGTTAAATAAATCAAAATATATTTTAGATTTTAGAATTTTTAAAGTTGCCACACTTTTCCTTAATGACAGCTTTGCACACTCTTGGCATTGTCTCAACCAGCTTCACCTGGAATGCTTTTCCAAAAGTCTTGAAGGAGTTCCCACATATACTTAGCACTTGTTGGCTGCTTTTGCTTTGTCCACTTGCTTGCTGCACTCTGCGGTCCAACTCATCCCAAACCATCTCAATTGGGTTGAGGTCGGGTGATTGTAGAGGCCAGGTCATCTGATGCAGCACTCCATCACTCTACTTCTTGGTCAAATAGCCCTTACACAGCCTGGAGGTGTGTTTTGGGTAATTGTCCTGTTGAAAAACAAATGATAGTCCCACTAAGCGCAAACTAGATGGAATGGAGTATCAAATTTGGACTCATCAGGCCAAAAGACAGATTTCCACTGGTCTAATATCCATTGCTCGTGTTTCTTGGCCCAAGCAAGTTTCTTCTTATTTAGTAGTGATTTCTTTGCAGCAATTCGATGTGTCTGTTACTTGAAATCTGTGAATAATTTATTTGGGCTGCAATTTCTGAGGCTGGTAACTCTAATGAACTTTTACTCTGCAGCAGAGGTAACTCTGGGTCTTCCTTTCCTGTGGTGGTCCTCATGAAAGTCAGTTTCATCACAGCGCTTGATGGTTTTTGCGACTGCACTTGAAAAAGCTTTCAAAGTTCTTGAAATGTTCCATATTGACTGACCTTTATGTCTTAAAGTATTGATGGAATGTCATTTCTCTTTGCTTATTTGATCTGTTCTTACCATAATATGGACTTGGTCTTTTATCAAATAGGGATATCTTCTGTATACCACCCCTACCTTGTCACAACACATCTGATTGGCTCAAATGCATTAAGAAGGAAAGAAATTCCAGATATGAACTTTTAACAAGGCACACCTGTTAATTGAAATGCCTTCCAGGTGACTTCCTCATAAAGCTGGTTGAGAGAATGCCAAAAGTGTGCAAAGTTGTCATCAAGGCAAAGGGTGGCTACTTTGATGAATGTCAAATATAAAATATATTTTAATTTGTTTAACACTTTTTTGGTTACTACATGATTCCATATGTATTATTTCATAGTTATGATGTCTTCACTATTATTCTACAATGTAGAAAATAGTAAAAATAAAGAAAAACCCTTGAATGAGCAACTGTGTCCAAACTTTTGACTGGTACTGTATACACTGAGTGTACAAAACATTAGGAACACCTGCTCTTTCCATGACATAGACAGTTGAACTGAGGTGAAAGCTATGATTCCTTATTGATGTCACTTGTTAAATCCCCTTCAATCAGTGTAGGTGAAGGGGATGAGACAGCTTAAAGAAGGATTTTAAAGACTTGAGACAATTAAGACGTGGATTGTTTTTGTGTGCCTTTCAGAGAGTGAATGGGCAAGACAAACTATTTAAGTGCCTTTGAACGGGGTATGGTAGTAGGTGCCAGGCTCACCTGTGTGTATGAAAAATGGTCCAACCACCCAAGGACATCAAGCCAACTTGACACAACTGTGGGAGGCATTGGAGTCAACATGGGCCAGCATTCATGTGGAACACTTTCGACACCTTGTAGAGTTCATGCTCTGACAAGTGTAGGCTGTTCTGAGGGAAAGTGGGTGCCACTCAATGTTAGGAAGGTGTTCCTAATGTTTTGTACACTCAGTGTAGTTAGGTTAGTAGAGATAGGCCTATCTGCTCCTCAGGGACATGCTATAAGGTTCACCATGCATGCTTGTGTGTCTGTGGAGGTTGTAACATTTAGGCTAATCTCACAATGACTACACGGTAAGATACTAGGGGATCTCACAGGTAAGCTGCCTGCTGCTGCTCACTGACACAACTGTAAATCCCTGTCTGTGGTGCATTGTGGTTTTCAGGATCTTGTACCCAATTTGTTACAAGGCGTGACTCAACCAGTCAGTCTTATCTTGAGGCACTGCAGAACAAAAATGGACTAAGACTAAGTGTTGCTTCAGTCTGTAACTACCGAGGCCTAATCTGAAAACACATATTTATCTTGTAAATGGTAAAATATGCTTTATATATATAAAATAAATAAAAAGATATAGCCAAATTAATGCTATAGGACTTAGGGCACTGTACAGGACAGGTGTTCAGTGGGACCTAGTTTCAACATCACCCAGAGGCCAAATGACTAACCATAGTGCATTGTGGGAGGAGATTCATGGCAGTCCTACTAAGGCATATAGTCCTAAGGCATATAGTATTCGACGCTATTCAAATCCGTGATTCATCAAAGAAGTCATCAGAATATCTAACCCCTTACATTACCTTCATGCACACACAATCAGTTACATACTGAATAGCTTGGATTGAACCACAAAGTACATGAAAAATGTTTTGTGAAAATTATTTCCTTCTCGCAGGACTAACTATTATATTCTACTGTTTGTTTAAAAAAAAAAAAAGGATTACAAGTACGATGAGGACCTAGCACGAAGCTGCATGCATTTCTTAAGATACACGCAACATGTAGGTACAATATGTAGTATCTCTCAGTCTTTTTCCAAACATTGTTTACAACCACATGTCTTCAGAAGCAACCAGAGGAACATAGTTTCTGTCTTGTCTATGCCAAGAGAGAGTCATATGTGATTCATAGGCTACAACCCACTGTTTGTTTGTGAAGGAATATCTTTAGACACTGGCATATGCACTAAATCAACATTAGGCATTATTTGACTAATGCCAAGGGATTCATAAGATTACCTAAAGCAATGTCTGGTTAGAAATGCAGTGTTTGGAGATCACCATTGCCAGCCAAAGTAATACCACTGAGTGATGTTGGCACCTTGTCACCATACTTCACGCAACCTTAGCAGCCCCCAGATTTGCAGAGGGCTTATAACTGTCACCTGTTTAGCACCTCGGTAGTTTTCTTAACAACTAATTACAACTGCCAGAGAGATGATGGGAGGCGGTTGAAAACATTGTGGCATGTCTCAGAGTTCAAGTACTATATGTCTTTTTCTGTTGGGTAACCTAACCGTTACACCTAATCCCATGTTTAAAGCTAGTATTCAACTACATATCAATACTATTTTTATATTTACATCCCAAATGGCACCCGATTCCCGATATAGTGCACTACGCCTGACCACAACCCTGGTCAAAAGTAGTGAACTGTAGGGAATAGTCTGCCATTTGGGATACAGACAGAGACACTCTTTATCCTCTCTCTATAATGTAATAGCAGCAAGGAGTGGGTTGAAATCCACAGTCCATGCCTGCCTAGACTCGAACGTGCCTGTCTGATTTGTCTTCGCCTTTAGGTTAAGAGTTTGGGATTTTTAATACCGTCACTAATTTCACGCTAGGCCTGGGCTATAAGTTAAGACATAGTAAATCTTCACATTACGGGTGCTGAAGTGACAGCTCCGTTTAGCCCAACCAGGCTAACAGGTCAAAACAACTCTGCCAGGCGTCCAACTGTCACATATACTCCCTCTCTGGCCTCCAGGTCACCAGACTGCTGATGATTACCTGTTACCTGCCCTAGTTATGTCTCCCTTCCCCAGGCGTTATTGTTTCTGTGTCTGTGTCATGTCGGTGCGCTGTCCGTGTTTCTTGTTTTGTGCATGTTCGTTTATTTACTAAATGTATTCACTCCCTGAACTTGCTTCCCGACTCTCAGCGGACATCGTTACACCAACCTACCAACCCGTTTTTGTTGTTAGAGTCAAGAAAGAGGAGTAACATATAGGTCTAGATAGGATTGCAAAGAATGTAGAAAAAAAGGAAATCAATTTTTTGAGGCCACTGTATATATTTTTATTGTCCAGAGAACTCCATGAGTGTTGAATGATCAAAAATGGACGCTTATCTGTCACTAAAGAATTTGACAACCCATTTCACTCAGGACGTCTCACTCAGACTTGTTCAGACAACGACACTGTCTTGTTGAGCGATTTCAACTCCATCAAAAGTACAAAATCTTACACAATTCTTAGAAAGACTTGGCTAAACAACAAATGAGTCTTCTGAGAATCGAACAAATGAGTCTTCTGAGAATCGAACAAATGAGTCTTCTGAGAATCGAACAAATGAGTCTTCTGAGCATCGAACAAATGAGTCTTCTGGGAATCGAACAAATGAGTCTTCTGGGAATCGAACAACTTGAGAGATAAGTGGGTTGCAGAAACAGGGTCGGAGTCAGACAGTTTTAGCGGTTTTAAACATCATGGAAATGGCTGTATTGACATAAATGTCTTGCTCTCAGACGTTTAGGAAACGTTAGGAAAAGACAAATGTAGTTAGGAAAAGACAAATGCCTTTTTGTCAGTAATTCCTGCACAGCCAAAAACAACAGCCTAAACTTCAGGAGAAAAAACATGTGGTTGTGTACATGGTGTTATTAAAATAATTTCACTGTAGATTCTCAAATCACTCCAATCTTTAAATATAGATTTTTGTCTAATCACTGTAAGATCCGGATGCTTGACGAGGGAAAACAGTGCAAATATTTATTTATTTTTCTCAGCTACACTGGATATAAATAGAGGCCGTAGTGCATTCCTGGTTCAGGTGGGAGCCTAACACCATGTGGATGTAATACACTTAAACAACAGGCCTCACTGACACTCCTAGATTCAAGCATGCCAACAATCTCATCCGTGCAAATATATCCCCTCAACTGTGTCTTATATTCAGAAGCTTTCCCTTTAGTTAACTTGATTACATGATAGATAGCCTGATGACGAGCAAGGAAGTTATGTACCATTCACTGCCCAACCAAAAAAAAAAAAAAAAAAAAAATGGCCATTTGGATACACAGTGTGGAATTTGATGCTACTTTATGATTCCCACGCAACTAAAAATAAAACACCCCATCACAGTAGCCTAGGCTTTGCACATGGACTTATGAGTGGACTATGTAATAAAACAGATTTAAAAGAAAGAAGTTATTTTCCTCTCTCCATGTTAACGTTCAGAATTATCTAGGTATGTTTTAATTGTATTGTTCCCCTTTAAGTTCAAAATCAACTGCATAATAGGCCATGCAGAACAAAATGCAGCAATGTAATGTTACTTCCTTGCTACAGAAAATGCAAATATCCCAAATGGACTATAATAGCCTGTCTCTTATTTAGAAAAAAAAAATCAATAATTACGCAAATCCATCCATATTTTATCAAATCATTTACAGTATTTCATCCACCCATCTACCTTTCTTTCCCCAGGGCATCACCCTCCCTATCCAAACGCAGAGTCTGTCACCGGCTGAAGTTACAGTACTGTTCCAGCTGTTTTGTTCCAACATGTTGGTACGGTAGAAGCAATGAGTCAGAAAAGACACATACATAAACGGGCCAGGCACATACAGCGCATGAACACCGCGGACCGTATCCATAACTCACCTGAAGATACTGCAGAAGCACATAGGATCGCTGGTGCCATCAAATCATTTCTGTGAAAATAGAGGAGAGAGGAGAGGAAGATCATCTTTGGGAAACGGGCTGAGGTAGGCATTTATTTTTTATATATATTTTTTACAATCCAAATTGTTTTACAATCCAAATAGAGGCAGTACTAATCTATCCCCTGTTTATGTCTCACCTGTGTAGACCCAATAACACATTCCTTACACATTTTGGGGAGGAATGCTAATTTACCTTTTTGGATCACATTCACATGTTCATCCCTCCAAATTCAAGAGCCGATTGCATAATTGTGCTGCTGTCTGCATAGTTAAGCCCTTTGAGATATTATGCCTAATTGTTGCCAAATTATGCCCTCCGGTAATTATGTCTACCCTTAATTATAATTTCCTCATTTAATTGCAATCCTAAATCCAATGTGCCAATTAGGTAGTATAGTATTATATCGCACCATATCAAGACTGTGATGGATTCAGTGCTTAGTATGCCAGTGTTTTTTTCATATACATCAAAGAGGTAAACGGATACATCTGCAGCTGTAAGAGGTCTCCTCTCAACACAATGCGGCTGTGGAAGGGAGAGTGTTGCAGATAGCCTGTAACTGAAGGGGTGATACACAGGTGTGAGACACATGTACACACAGCCTGTGGCAACTGATACGTCCTTCTCTCAACCTCAACGTCTTCCTCCGCTTTTCTTGAGGGCAAAAGACACTATGTTTGACGGTCATTACCACCACATAGTGACGATTTGATCTGTATCTATTCGTATAGATACAGTGGGACAAAAAAGTATTTAGTCAGCCACCAATTGTGCAAGTTCTCCCACTTAAAAAGATGAGAGAGGCCTGTAATTTTCATCATAGGTACACTTCAACTATGACAGACAAAATTAGAAAAAAATCCAGAAAATCACATTGTAGCATTTTTTATGAATTTATTTGCAAATTATGGTTGAAAATGAGTATTTGGTCAATAACAAAAGTTTATCTCAATACTTTGTTATATACCCTTTGTTGGCAATGACAGAGGTCAAACGTTTTCTGTAAGTCTTCACAAGGTTTTCACACACTGTTGCTGGTATTTTGGCCCATTCCTCCATGCAGATCTCCTCTAAAGCAGTGATGTTTTGGGGCTGTTGCTGGGCAACACGGACTTTCAACTCCCTCCAAAGATTTTCTATGGGGTTGAGATCTGGAGACTGGCTAGGCCACTCCAGGACCTTGAAATGCTTCTTACGAAGCCACTCCTTCGTTGCCCGGGCGGTGTGTTTGGGATCATTGCCATGCTGAAAGACCCAACGTTTCATCTTCAATGCGCTTGCTGATGGAAAGAGGTTTTCACTCAAAATCTCACGATACATGGCCCCATTCATTCTTTCCTGGACACGGATCAGTCGTCCTGGTCCTTTTGCAGAAAAACAGCCCCAAAGCATGATGTTTCCACCCCCATGCTTCACAGCAGGCATGGTGTTCTTTGGATGCAACTCAGCATTCTTTGTCCTCCAAACACGACGAGTTGAGTTTTTACCAAACAGTTATATTTTGGTTTCATCTGACCATATGACATTCTCCCAATCTTCTTCTGGATCATCCAATTGCTCTCTAGCAAACTTCAGACGGGCCTGGACATGTACTGGCTTAAATATTTATTTTCTAATATTTTTTTAAACATTCTTTTCTTGTGTGTGTGTGTTAGAATTGCTTTTTGATATGTTGTATATAGTTATTTGCACTGCTGTACATAGTTATAGGTCATTTCACCAATTCGGCCACTTGGGTACATTTGGGCAACTTCATGCTAAATGTCATGTAGCTCACCCATTCCTGAAATTATCAGTCTGAAACTTTGCACACCTACAGTTGCCCTCTTGTGTTATCCATCAAAATTATCTTCAGCATCCTATCTGACTGTGTGGCTATTCTAGTACATGTGAAAGATGATACTACAACAATAAAAAACAGAAAATGTATGCTCTTTCTCCCTCTTTTCTTCCACCAGATCTACTGTGTTATATTCTCCTACATTCAATTAACATTTCCACAAACTTCAGAATGTTTCCATTCAAATGATGCCAAGAATATGCATATCCTTGCCTCTGGGGCTGAGTTACAGGCAGTTAGATTAGGGTATGTATTCAGGCAAAAATTGAGAACAAAGGGATGCAGCCATAACAGGTTAATTAAGCAGGGGGACACATCTGGCACTGCAGGATTTGAGCCCCTGGCTCCGTAGTGCTACTGATGGTAGGCTTTGTTACTTTGGTCCCAGCTCTCTGCAGGTCATTCACTAGGTCCCCCCGTGTGGTTCTGGGATTTTTGCTCACTGTTCTTGTGATCATTTTGACCCCACGGGGTGAGATCTTGCGTGGAGCCCCAGATCGAGGAAGATTATCAGTGGTCTTGTATATCTTCAATTTCCTAATAATTTCTCCCACAGTTGATTTCTTCAAACCAAGCTGCTTACCTATTGTAGATTCAGTCTTCCCAGCCTGGTGCAGATCTACAATTTTATTTCTGGTGTCCTTTGACAGCTCTTTGGTCTTGGCCATAGTGGAGTTTGGAGTGTGACTGTTTGAGGTTGTGAACAGGTGTCTTTTATACTGATAACAAGTTCAAACAGGTGCCATTAATACAGGTAACGAGTGGAGGACAGAGGAGCCGCTTAAATATGAAGTTACAGGTCTGTGAGAGCCAGAAATCTTGCTTGTTTGTAGGTGACCAAATACTTATTTTCCACCATAATTTGCAAATAAATTCATAAGAAATCCTACAATGTGATTTTCTGGATTTTTGTCTTCTCATTTTATCTGTCATAGTTGAAGTGTACCTATGATGAAAATTACAGGCCTCTCTCATCTTTTTAAGTGGGAGATCTTGCACAATTGGTAGCTGACTAAATACTTTTTTGCCCCACTATATGTAACATGACACATTTGTGTATCATGTGGGAGTAGCTATAAAGCATGAATTACTTTACAAGTGGTCATATTTCATATTCAATTGTTTATATGAATTTCTGAATGACAGTGATTCAAGTAGTGGCCTATTCAGTATTTATAATACATCATAATATCACTTATAATTCAGTATTCAAGTATGTGCTCAAATGATTCAAGTCATCCATTTAAAAAAAATCTACATGTAAATTGTAAGTTCAGGCTTATGTGGATGATGAGAAATTTGAGGCAGCCAATAAGGAATCCACACAGGTCTGGCCTTGTTCATGTTAGCGTCCACAATAAATAACACTGACGTGTTAGAGAGAGGATTACATTTTTGTTCTTGAATAAGAAGGCGAGCTCACGTTAGAATAATAGACACAGTATTTCCCCCAATATTTCTATCCATTAGCATCCATTTGGGGCCAGTGTATGTGTACATTTGTATTCTTCCTAGTGGAGGCTAAATCCTGACGCTGACCATGGTTCTGCTGTAGAACCTGTCCACACTACATCCATCAGTCAATGCTGTTGAAACAACGCGTCAAAGAGATGCTGCTGCGTCAGATCACATGTTAAATCATGTTATGCTATGCTGTGTTATGCTATGCTGTGTTATGTTATGTTATGTCATGTTATGTCACATTATGTCATTAGACAGGAGCCTTTGGCCATCACTGAAATCTTGTATCAGTGGTATAGTGAACTTAACTTGTAAATGATTTCAACACCCACATCTGATTTCGGTCCGAGTCCCTTTCAGTTTCACAGGAAAATCTATATAGGCACCGCCAGTAAATCACTGCTCCCTATGAAAAGAGCTCTCATTTATCAGGTGAAGACAATATACAGGCTTGGCTTGCCCAAGGCTAGGGTCTCCGCTTAAATCAACACATTCTCAATCAGGGAACTTTGGAATGTTTACAGCAGAGACAGAGAGAGAGAGCGTGTGAGTGTGAGAGCGAGAGAAACAGAGAGAGAGAAATAAAAAAGAGAGAGAACGATTACTAGTAGTACATAATGCCAAATATGGAGAAATACGGAAATATGGAAAAATGCCATAAAAAATACAAATTCTGACAAATCTATATCGTTTGAAGTCCTGTTAGTCAGTTTGATATTTCCATACAGTGCCTTCCTTAGATTTTTCTGCATGCACCAGTGTGATAAATGATGTAAAAATAAATACATGTTCTGTTTTGAAACAGTTAACATGGGATGGACAATCTAACGACAACCAAGATTGTAAATGCTGGTGCCGGTGGCAAGGGTAAGAGGTCACTGAATATTCTAGAGAAAATACATGTTTTATTTTGCCTTGGTTTTTTGGCTTTGTTAGAATAAGCTTGTTCTGAAGCTTGTTTTGATTTTGATACAGACTGAAGGTTTGGAATGACACACACAAATACAGATTTGTCTTTTTGTAATCGTTCTCAATGACCAAATGTATATCACCTATAAACCACAACACATTATTACAGTGTACCATTATATTGAACCTGGTACTCTTCAAATAGATTATTACAAATGTGTTGCCCAGGAACACATTTTAACATGAAACCTATTTATGAATTGTCAATATATCTTTTTTTTATAGTCGTCAAAGAAACAGTAACCACAACAACCCGGTTGACATCACTGCCGCCAAGTGAGTTGTGTCCTTTCTGAAGGTTTTCATAATTTATACACACTACATGTACCTGTGAATATAATATCCCATAAATGTGAATTTATCCTCTGTCCATCCGAACGTTGAGTTTCTATAATTCATTAAAAAAACGTTTTTTATACTATCATTATTGGTAGTGAAGATTATTCATTATAATTTTCAGCAGTCTGGGGCCTTGTTCGATTACTTCAGAAATGCATCCTTACGTCCTAACTTCCTTGATGTAATCACAGATCTGAATAGTAGATTGGTGAGGTAAATGGGTGGTAACCTTGCTTACACCTATCCAATCACTCATAGATCTGTGCTTACCTAAAGGAGAAAAAAACGAGGATGCATTTCTAAAGTATTCGAACAGGATCAGTGGTGTAAAGTACTTAAGTAAAAATACTTGAACGTACTACTTAAGTATTTTTGGGGGGTATTTGTACTTTAATTTACTATTTATAGTTTTGACAACGTTTACTTTTACTTGACTACATTCCTAAAGAAAATAATGTACTTTTTACTCCTTACATTTTACCTGACACCCAAAAGTATTTGTTACATTTTGAATAATTAGCAGGACAGGAAAATTGTTAAATTCACACCCTTATCAAGAGAACATCCCTGGTCATCCCTACTGCCTTTTATCTGGCAGAATCACTAAACACACATACTTCATTTGCAAATGTTGTCTGAGTGTTGGAGTGTGTCCCTGGCTATCCGTACATTTTAAAAACAAGAAAATGGTTCTGTCCGGCTTGCTTAATAAAAGGAATTTGAAATGATTTATTCTTTCACTTTTGATATTTAAAACCAAATACTTTTAGACTTTTACTCAAGTAGTATTTTACTGGGTCACTTTTACTTGACTAATTTTCTATTAAATGTATCTTTACTTTTCACTCGAGTATGATATTTGGGTTCTTTAACCACCACTGAACAGGATCCATGTCCTCAGCATTGGTCTCTGACTATCCCTCATTTCTCCACAAGAGGGAATCACTAACTCTGTCGTCTCCAACCAGAAGAGCGTGTCCTCCAGCAGTTCTCGTGGAGTTTCAGTTGTGGAGAGGAAGGTCATCTCTCAGAGCAGTGGTAGCAGCAGCAGTAGTTATGCCATAACATGTTCAAGACATGCTCAGACAAAATTCTAGATTTAAAAAATAATCTATATCCAAAAAAACATCTCTGGTATTTTTCTTTTTTTGGCACAGTGTGACAGGTTTTAACACCTGCTCATTTGGACTGCAGAATCCTGTAAAATACCTTTTTCTTGTACTGTCAATCACAGCCTAAACTCTTCCAACGAAAGAGTTTAGATGCTCCTATAGAACTCCTATGGTCACTGGTATATAATCCATTACTTATAGGATTCTGTAGATATATCGACAGCTAAGCTACATTCAGTGGTATCATGCCCATAGGGGGCACAGGGGTAAGTGCCCCCAGAGATTTGTCCTCTATAAAAATATTTAAAAAAATGTACATATACTTTTTTGGTGATTGTTTGTTAATTCCCTGTAATATTACTAGCCACTTAGCAATTTTATAAAGTTGGCTTTAGCTAGCCCAGATAGGTTCCCAATCTCCCAACCTTGTAACTAGCCACCATGAAGCAATTTCAGGCTATCAATCAAGGTAGAGTAGCTAGCTTGTCTAACTATCCTAGCTGGCATGCCTGCTGGAAAAGTTTGTAGACTTTAGAAAAGCAAACAGTAACTAAATGTACTGAATAAGACTCACATTCCTTTCAATCTTTTACCTATATTTCAGCAGAGAAAAAAACACACCAGGCAGGAGGTATGCTTAGATATGCAGAAAAATCTACATATTTTTTACATATAATTAAGCATAATGATAATGGCGCTAGATTTAAGGAAAAAACTGTTTCAAGCGTTTGAAAAATGTTACCTTCCATACCCCCTCAGCTATCCTCAGGTCCTTTGTGCCCCCTCAGATTTTGGGGGTGCATGACCCCCCTGGCTACATTGTTATACGTCAGGCTACTGTATAAGAAAAAGTCACTTTCTCTAAGCTCTGTATAAGTCCTAATCATTATTTTTCTCCTTTCCTCTTCTAGCCTCAGGTGGTCTCTCTTCGAGGAGCGGGCTGCTCTCTACTGGAGGAGGAGAGTCTACCAGTAGAGCCATCACAGGAGGCAGTAGCTCAGTGCTAGTGTCCTCTGCTGCAGCCGGGTCTGTGGGTGGAGCTAAGTCTGGGTACGGCGGGGGATCTGTCAGCAAATCAACCACCATTACCACTATAGAGTCCCCCTCTTTATCCTCCGGTGGTTCAGGGGCCTCTGGCACAGCTTTTCGGTCTTTAGGGGCTTCGGGGGCATCGTTCGGGGCGAGCAAGACCAGCGGCTCTCTTTCCGTTTCTGGAGGGGGTCTTATGTCTAGCTCCAGTTCCAGTTTTTTCACTGGTTCCAGTTCTGGTGGTTCTAGTTCCAAAGGAACAGGAGCAGGAGGAGGCGGTTTTGTCACTGGTTCCAGCTCTGGTTTTGTATCTAGTTCCAAAGGTGCAGGAGCAGGAGTAGGAGGAGACAGTTTTGTCACTGGTTCCAGTTCTGGTTCTAGTTCTGGTTTTGCCTCTAGTTCTGGTGCCGGAATCGGAGGAGGGGATTCTTCTAGTGCCAAAATGTCAGCCGGCGGCTTGGGTTCTGTGACCGTTTCCACGGTTACCAGGTCCAACTACAGCTCCTTGGCGGGGGCGGGTTCAGGGAGCGTGAAGAGGGGTGGGGCACAGGGGTCTACATCCTCTGGACTCAGCTACTCCCCCACCCCCACGGAGAGAAAGAGCATGACCAGCACCATGATCGCCCGCTCCATGGGCTACGAAGGTCAGTGACAAGGTCAAAGGTCAAATGTTAACCCTATTCATATGCTGCGTTCATAACCAAGTGGGAAGGTGGTAATTACCTGTTGTGAAGCCGTAAATACCAGTTCTTTGAACTCATTGAGAAACACAGATTGACTAATGGCCAACTAGCTGTGTCAACCATAATCTAAACGTAGAGCTATATGTGTTTGTAAACTAATTATAGTGTTCAAAAAACATATTAATAGATTGATTTAAAAAAATAATGTTGTGTTGTTGCATTTAACTCCTGAAAATGCTGTTATCAAGGTCATTTCCTTAGTAGATGTCAGAGGTCAGCATGTGGGAGAAGTCGAAGCTCAGGGATAATAGTTGAGGTTCTTACTAGTAATTACCCGTTGGAGGGGCATTCAAGTGGACTTTTCCCAGTCATATGTGGTAAATACCACCTTCCCACTTGGTTATGAACGTAGCCTTATATCCAGGGCTAGGATTTATTTTCCTGACCACATAACCTCTGGGTACCTAAGATCATACATCGGTGCGCTTTCCTCTGACCAGGTGTTGCTGATGCCTGCCAGATCTTACAATGCCTGGATAGGTATTTTAGGTATTAGCTAACCACATCATATGTTACAGCAATCTGTCGGTTCATGACACAGTCGATGACGTGGCACGTAACCATTGGTTCATGCATGCAACGTCTGAGGGAGAGAGCGCAATCATTTCTTGGTCATGTGGTCAGGAAATGACGGGCCCTACCTAAGGTCCTCTGATGCTCTTTAGTACAGGTGCAGATATCAATAATGATGTTATTAAGAATATCATTAAGAAGTTGAAGTATGACTTCAGTCATGACATGAAGAAGGAAAAGTAATCAATAGTGGTGTTTTTTATCCTGTGTATTCAGGAAGATCCAGTGGAAACTCATCTCCGGAATACACAAGGAGAGAATATGGTAACTATCAATCTTAAATATAACTTCAAAATGTTTTTATTTCCTATGTTTAATAAAGGTGGATATGAAAAATGACATAATTGATTTTTGATAATTGATTGTTTCAGCTGCAGAAAGTACAGTTGCCAGTAAACCCACCAGAGGGCGGAGCCACAGCAGGGGTACTAGCTGTTAGCGCAAAGCACCATCAATCAGACCATACACTACTGCAGAATGCACTTGTTGATTTTTTTGCAATTTTAAGAAGCTGCATTTGATTAATATAGAACACATCTGATTGCACTACACTACTCTATTCTAATCTATTCTATACTTTTCTATCCTGTTCCAGAGAGTGAGATCAGATGCAGACTACAGAGTGCCTCTCCCACTGCTAAAAGATGTGAGTTGCCTAATACCACGCGGGCTCTTATCACTAACCTATGACTCACCCGATCTGCCCTGGAAAATACACGTGGACCAAGATGATATTAGTTTGACTTCAACAAATAGGGAGACAATATGACTCAGTCAGAAAACGTATAAAGGAAATGAAATGTGGCTGCTTGAAGATAAGCTGTATATGGAAGATAAATACAGTTTGATAAAAATGTGTCTTTATTATTTTTTTAAACATTTGAAAAGTCTGCACATTTCCTAAGTGACATTAGATGACACCCTAGTCTGTTCCCCCGTGGCGTGTAGGGACGGAGCTGGATGATGTGAAGCGGCTGCTGAAGGGGAGTCGCTCCAGCAGCATCAGCCCCCCTCGCTCTCCCACCAGCACCCTCCCTATTCCCAGGAAGGCCAGCGTAGAGACCAGAACCATGCCAAACAGCTCCCAGTCAGGTACACACCCTCACCAATATAATCATGATAAAACTATGTAAATAGGTACATAAGTAGTAATTACACAAGTAAGAAAGTACATAAATAATCACTGATGCATTAATGTCCAGAATACGTTGTTAACTGACTCACCTGTTAAATAAAGGTTAAATAAAGGTTAAATAAAGGTTAAATAAAGGTACACAAACATATATAAAACCAGTTAACCCTTTCTCTCTCTCCCAGGCCAGTACGACAGTGCCACCCTAGACTCAGGAATGCCTTCCTACGTGTGGTCAGGCCCCACGGCTGGAGGCTATGGTTACCACAGCAACACCATCAACCAGTCCCCCACCTCCACCCTCCAACACTCACCTATCACACTCACAGGTCAGCAATAGACATCACGAAATATACAGTCATAATTACTCTAACAAGAATGGCATGATACTGAGTGATAATAGTGCCAACAGAAATGTAATCTGAATTTAATCCTTCACACCATCAACAAAGATATTTATATAAATGAACAGGTTTAATCCAAGAGATTAAAAGGACATAATTAAAATGAACTAGATTTGTATGCAACATAAAAATCACAAGAAAGTTAAAAAAAGAAAATGTCTCCCAATTTTCTCATCGTCAATGAATACTGTATATTTTACTGTGGGTGTGACTCAATCGATGTGGGTGTTTATCAATGTTTCTACAGCCACAGGGCTTCAGAACAACCTGGCCCTCAGCTCTACATCCATGAACTCTGGACTCTCTACCTCTAGCACTGGTAAACATCCCAATAATCTTTCCTTTCTCCCAAAGTATTCACTTGTTCTCTTCCCTTCATAGATTTGAAAGTAAGTGACTGCTATGCAGAGATGGGCAGTATTTGTATTACATGTATTTGAAATATGTATTTAAATTATTTCTGAGTATTTAGTCGTTTGTATTACACTGGGCTTAACTTCACCCCAATGTATTTTGTGATAAGATACTTTTGAGAGCGGTAATTGGTATTTTTAAAATACAAAATACTTTTCTATACCATTTTCAGTGGTGTAAAGTACTCAAGTACTCAAATACTTTAAAGTACTCTTATGTCATTTTTGGGGGTATCTGTACTTTATTTTACTTTTAAGATTTTTGGTAAAAAGAAAATGAAGAACCTTTTACTCCACTCATTTCCCTGACACCCAAAAGTACTCGTTACATTTTGACAGGAAAATTGTTAAATTCACACACTTATCAAGTGAACATCCCTGGTCATCCCTACTGCCTCTGATCTGGCGGACTCACTAAACACAAATTCTTCATATGTCTGAGTGTTGGAGTGTGCCCCTGGCTATCCGCCAATAAAAATATATATATATTTTAAATGTTTGCTTAATATAAGGAATTTGAAATTATTTATACTTTTATTTTTGATACTTAAGTACATTTGAGCAATTCCATTTACTTTTGATACTTAAGTATATGTAAAACCAAATACTTTTAGTAGTATTTTACTGGGTGACTTTCACTTTTATTTGAGTCATTTTCCATGAAGGTATCTTTACTTCAAGCATGACAATTGAGTACTTTTCCCCTCACTGCCATTTTTTATATCGGTTCACAATTTTGTGGACCCCGTACACCCTGAATTGGTATCAGAAGTCTGATTGCACTATGGTGTCATAAGAGCGTCTGCTAAATTAATTAAATATACATGTATATGTGCAAATGTACAATTGCAAAGCATGCTGAGTAGTATTCTAATGAGCTCTACCCCGGAACAAGGCCAATAATAATACCCAGTATGTTCACATAATTGACATGTTGGTCATTTAGCAGACACTCTTTTCCAGAATGACTTACAGTCAGTGTATTCAACTAAGGTATATAAACAACAACATATTACAGTCATAGCAAGTGAAAGTGTTGCTATTTGGGCCGTTTACTTGCAAACATATTTTTATATTTTAAAATACAAAATACAGGCATTTTAATTAAATATATTTCAAAATCTTGATACAATGATCTTTATAGTATTTTGACATTTTTGACCATCCCTGCTGGTCTATAGAAACTCCCTCTAGCCCATGTCGACACCAATCCGACACTTTCAGTAGTAGTAGTGTATTGAATATCCTTTGTCCTACTCTAGTTCATGGTATGCAGAATAACCTGGCCTCCACCACTGGCGGCATCCTAACAGCTAATGGAGTCAACGCACAAACAGGTATGAATGGAGTGTTGAGTGTTCAGAAATCCCCTTGAATCAAGAGAATAATGCCCATGTTCATTGTGGGAGTTATATTTCACACGTGTTTCAATCATGTTAAATTCACCCTGCATGTTTTTCTTGACAGTCTATGGTGTGCAGAAAAATGTCACAAGCACAGGGGTGTCCACAACCACAGGTGAGTCCAAAGTACTTTGTTTTTGCATCGATAACAATTAGGCAACCATAGACATAAAACATTTGATTTGATATATATATGTACAAGCAGCAGCAGCACCAAGACAAGTATAGCACTTTCCTGCAGTCAAATGACCAAATCGCCCTCTAGTTGCCTCATGGGTGGAACGTTATTCATGTTTTTCCTCTTGTTTGATGTATATGAAGTGTAATATTGGGATGCAAACTCCAAATGTAACACATTTCAACTCTATATCTGACGTAGTACAAGTGTCTTCTTTTTTTTAACCCTATAACCGTGTGTGTGAGGTGTCTACTTTTGTCTCCAAGTAGATTTGTTTAAGACTACCAAGATACACTCTGTGTGAGCCTGATTTAGTCCACTGCAGTAAAATGATATCCTCTACAACTCTATCTTATCATGGTATTCATGACACTTACCAGTTTATACTGAGTGTTTTTGCTGCCTATTTCTCAGTGGCACCCAGCACTCCTACCAGTGACGAGGTCTTCGCCAAAGAATACAAATTCATGCTGCTGGAGAAAGAGAAAGCTCCCGTCAAAAAGGAGACGGAGAGACTCATCATGGCCAAAGATACCGGCAAGCAGTTCACCTCTGCTACCACTGCTATTGGTAGGCAACAACTTAAAACAAATACAATTATATTGGTCACATGTTTCTTAAAAACAGCAGATAGAAGGTAATTGATGTAAGTATGTACATATAAATAAGAATAAAGTGACTAGTTAACAGGATAGATGATAAAACAGTAGCAGCAGCATATGTGACGAGTCAACAAAGAAAGAGTTTGTGCAAAAAGGGTAAATGCAGATAGTCCGAGTAGCTATTTGGCGAACTATTTAACCAACTATTTAGCAGTTTAATGTTTTGAGGGTTGAAGTTGCTCAGGGTCCTGTTGGATCCAGACTTGGTGCATCAGTACCACTTGCCATGTGGTAGTAGAGAGAACAGTCTGTGACTTGGGTGGCTGGAGTCTTTGACAATTGGTATAGAGGTCCTGGTTGGCAGGAAGCTCAGCCCCAGTGTTGTACTGGGCCATATGCACTACCCTCTGTAGAGCCTTGTTGTCGGATGCCAAGTCGGATTCCAGATTTCCTGCTTATCCTGGGAATCTTCTAAGCATGATTCCTAGAAACTTGGGAATTTTGGGAAAGTTGCCGGAATATTGCAATCCAATACCTGAGAATATCAGAAATGTACACAGAGGAGGGTTTTCACTCAATTTTTTTTTTTTACTAAATATTTAATTGTCTGCTCAATTAGAAGAACCTTCTGAGGGAAAATGGTACCAGTTCTATCAGATCTTAAATGTTTCCATGCCCAATAACATACTACAGTCCCACTGTCTCAGTGTTAGCCGTTGCCTGTGAGTTATGGTGAAGTTGACTTATCTTTTCACATTTTATAGCCTATTCCGAGGACTCGCTGAAGAAGGAGAAGAAGAAGGTGTCCAGCTTTGTGGAGACAGCTACAGCCAGAACCACAGAAACTAACGGTAGATAACGGAAGTGAACAGACATTTTCACCACACCTTGACTTGTGTTACTAACACACTGTTCTGCCACTGCTGTTTTTTAAAGCTGGATCCTTGACGAAAGTGTCAACAAAAGACAAAGCAACCTATGCAGGTATAGTCTAACTATACTTTGAAATTGAAATGGCTGAATCCCAGCGTAACAATCTTCAGCCCTAAGTGCCTATTCTTATGCATTCTTCATGATACTCTACTGATGCTCGTTCTTGACCCCCGTGTCCTCTACCTCTCTCTTCGATCAGAGATACGTAAGGGCGAGTCTGGAGGAGGTCTGGGCTTCTGGTCTTGCTGCTCCTGGTTGAAGTGGCTGCTGGGCATCCTGCTGGGTCTTCTGCTCCTCCTGGGGCTCCTCCTGGGACTCATCGCCCTGGGTAAGAGAGGAGGAGCGGAGCTGTAGGACACTGGGGTGGTTTGATTGATGTGGTTGTCTGTCATAGAGAGCTAGAGTTACATCCATGTCGGAGTAAATCTCTCTGTTTTTTTCTCTGTTCTTCCTCTCCTGCATTTCTCTGTTTCTCGCTTCTCTCACTCGATCTTTGTCCTTGTTTCTCTCTGTTTCCCTTTCAATTTTCTCCCCCTCTCTCTCTTTCTCTTCCAACCACTTACAGCCGAAGAAGTCAAACGTCTTAAAGCTCGTGTGGACGCCTTGGAACAAGCCTCCAGCTCTTCCTCAGCACATTCTAGTCGCCTCTCCTCCTCCTCAGCCATCAACATCATAGACCCTCTGGAGTCTGCATACATGGACAAGACCTCCTCTCCCTCCTCTACCACACTGCTCCGCACTGATAATGGTATCAATCTGGGAGTGGCAGCAGGAGCAGGTCCAGGATCAGGACCCCAAGACCCTGTAGCTCTGCAAAGGACAGTACAGCAGATAGTCAGGAGTGAGCTGCAGTCCGATACTGTACGAGGTACAGAACCAGAACCAGAACTTACACTGTGCATCAGCCTTGTGTTTTGTGGGTATATGTTGAGCTTTTCAACCATTATAACAAAGGAATGATTCAGTCAAAAATCACAAATCATGCGAACTTGTGAATCGTATGAATATTTTTGAAAGATTTATACATGTGTGGTTTTTATTGGATTCTGTATATTGACAACATGTTTTATTTATTTGTTACAGCAACACTTGCACACTCAATGAAAGGAGCGAGAGGAGAGCCTGGGACCAAAGGTACTGTAGGGCATCCACTGCATGAACATGGAAACATACGTAGAGGGATCCATCCATCCATAGATGGAAACTAACTGTATTGGCAGAGCAAGTTTTGGCTGTGTCTGTTGATTAACATTTCAGCTGTTTTATTTCAGGTGACCAAGGTGGTCCAGGAGTCAAAGGTCAGTGAGCCATAGACCTACATTTCATTTCAATGATGTCACACAGCAAATACTGTACATGTTAGAGTTATACTGTACAAATGGAATTCATTCATTTATTTCAGGTGATAACGGATTCCCTGGCCTACCAGGTAGGAACACAAACTACTAGTTTTATTCTGGAGTGGCTACAGTAAATAATCATCTGCTGAATGATAGCAGACTGATGTTTGGCTTCTCTTCCTTAGGTCCACCAGGTCAGATGGGCCACAGTGGACTGGAGGGCCCGAGGGGACCTAAAGGAAATGCAGGTAATGCTTAAGGACACAATTTGACTTAAAATGTCAAGATCTCAATCTTGCAACCAACGAGAAATGTACTGTATAGACTCTCACTCCCACAATGCATCTCTTCGCATCTGTGAATAGGTGAAGCTGGTGCAGAGGGTCCCCCAGGCCAGAAGGGCCGAGAAGGACCCACGGGATCACGTGGAGAGCCTGGTCCTCCAGGGTTTGGAGAGAAAGGGGACAAAGGTATGTTCATAAGTGTATTTGATGGCGTCACAGTTAGTCACGTTATATCTTCAGAGAAAAAATTATGGGTTCCTGTTCAAGCTCTTATGTAATGTTGTGTGATGCTATAGGTTCTCCTGGTGAACCCGGTGGGCCTGGACCTGCTGGCACTGCTGGGTCTGTTGGGCCTAAAGGTAAGGCCAAAGGTCATCATCAATGCAGGAAATACGTCTAGATTGATGAGATACATTAAATCATCACTAAGTCGCTCTGGATAAGAGCATCTGCTACATTACTCAAATGTAAATGCAATTCATCAACATGTAACTGTTGGCCGCCGTTGTGAAAGTGTATTTATTTTGGTTTTCCAGGGTCAGTGGGTGGTCAGGGTGCTACAGGTATCCCAGGTGAGTGCTCTTTGCTCTTTTCGTGTACCATTGTACTGGAAGAAGACACAAGCGTGCAATCTCTAAGGTTGTGTATTCGTCACCTTTAGGAACTCCTGGTCCACAGGGTTTCCGAGGTGAAGCAGGCGCTCCAGGACCGAAAGGTATTCCAGACCGACGTGTTGAGATGATGTACACTACTGTGTTGTATGCAGGCCTATTTCCTTGATTTAGATTCACAAAGAGAAAGCTACAAATATAGCTAGAACCCTTAGTTGATACATCCCTTTTTTTTACTTAAACATTTATGATATATACCCATTGATTCTTGAAGAATATAACTTATTAATGCCTCATGAGCTTAGTTTAACTGTCATACCCCCATCAGAACCCCCAAAATAAGCTTGTTTTACTAACATTTTGGTAAAGAATGTAAATGTCAACAAAGACTGTATAGCCTCAAAACATGGTGAAAACTATACATTTGATACAATGGATGGTCAGTCCTTGCATCTGTAACCAGTGTGAAATGGTTAGCTAGTTAGCGGTGCGCACTGGTAGCATTTCAATTGGCGACGCCACTCAGTCTGAGACATTGAAGTAGTTGTTTCCCTTGTTCTGCAAGGACCGTGGCTTTTGTGGAGTAGAGATGCTTCGAGGGTGACTGTTGCCAATGTGTGCAGAGGCTTCCTGGTTCAAGCCCAGGATGGGGCGAGGAGAGGGACGGAAGTAATACTGTTACACAGCTATAGTGCTGTCTGTGAATTTGAGAGTGGTTACATTTCTCCAGCCCCCATCCCCTCATTTTATTTCTAGTGAAAGAGGAGCGTGGAGGTGGCTTTGTTGTTGTTTCTATGGGGGATTCTAGTTTTAAAGGTGTAATATACAGAAGTTGCTCTACCATTCCCTGGTTGCAAAATGTGTAATAGTTCGCCTAATTTCAGTTTGTGACAAAACAAGCAATTGTGTAGAGAATCATTGTGCCATCTAAACCTCTGTGAAGTACTGTATGTTTCCAATCGCTGTTTGAAAAACTGAAAGTAAAAGACGCAAAAAAGGAAATTTAAGAATGGAAACATAGAACATATCATCCTCTTCTTAGACTGACGTTCAATGAGAATGACAGATCTCTAACTCACATTTCTATGTGAATTTGGTCAGGTCACCTAAAATGTTACATATTGCAGCATTAAACAAAGATCTTATCAGCCAGCCTATTGTTTCTCTCCTTGTCTAGGAGAGAAGGGACCAGCTGGACCTCCAGGAAATAAGGGGGAGCCAGGAGAGAAAGGACCCCGCGGAACATCAGGTGTGTCTGTCTGCCCTGACTAGTTAGAATCACATGGGATTCAGAACATTGTGTCTCCTCTTTATTTCTTATCGCCTCCTTCTCTAGGATAACATATAATTGAGAGAAATATGCACTATATACGTAAACTGGTGTGAAAATGGGTTGTAAGTACATTTCATAGTGGTTATGTACCCTCTCCGTCATCATAGGTGACCCAGGTCAAAGAGGACCTCCGGGACCAGACGGAACAAAGGGATCCAAAGGACCTGCAGGTAAGTGAACAGAGTAGTGAAGAAAATATTGTGCTGCTAGAATAATCTCAGGCTGTCCTAATATAGACAACCTAATAGTGAAATTCTTCACTGTTATCAATTCTGAATGTGTGGGTATTATTCAACAGGTGCTCCCGGGGCTGACGGTGAAAAAGGCTCTAGAGGTAAAAACAACAACATCCCGTGGTAGATAGAAACCACAACAATATATTTTGGTTGAAAAATCGAGTTGTCCATATAACAACTTTTAGATTTTTACAGGATAGTTGATACCTTTATCATTCCAGGTGACAAGGGATCGGATGGGTTACCAGGTACCAGGGGACCAGCAGGACCTCCAGGAGATTCAGGCCTCCCAGGTACAATCAATCAATTAATCAATTTACTAATCCATATATCCATCCATCCGTCAATCAAAGCTTAGTATTCACTATTTACATTTCAATAACATATATTTTCCACTTGCTTCCGCTGTAGGCATTCCCGGGCTTCAGGGTCCACCAGGTATGACTCTTTGATGCAAAATCATTCCTTGATTTACATTTCAGATGCATGGTTTCACAAATATTGTACAGTAGGCTATAACATTTTTGTAACCCTCCCTTTCTATCCCCTATAGGTATACCAGGTAATCCTGGTCAGCCTGGAGGTAAAGGTAATGTACCTATTACATACTTCCTCTATATCTTTAGTCAAACAGGATTATGCTTTCATTCAATCTATCATCATGTTATCTTCTAGGCGAAGCTGGAGAACCTGGTAGAATCATCAATGCAGGTAAGTAAGAGGAAACAACAAGGCGAATTAGAGACATCGTTAAACTGTTGGATAGGCACTCTACATCTACAGCTGTAAATATTTCTTGAGATTACTTTATAGCACAGTGTCCACAGTAGAATAGCATCACATGTCCTTAAGCAATGGATGGTCATTGGTCAATCTCCTGTTTGAATTCCAGCTGGTTCCAGTTCGGTTGCCATCCCCGGACCTCCAGGCAGCCCCGGACCCACTGGTGTTTCCGGATCCCCTGGACTCTCAGGTTGGTACCGAAGCTCTGCATTCTTAAAATGTTCTAAGACGTTGTTCTATCGCCTTGACCAGATCTGGATGAAGATCTAGATGTTGGAGATCTTTATGAAGTTCCTCATAGACTTTCCATTGAAGTACAATACGATTTGTGCTCAGTGCTTCTGTTGTGTCTCCTCAGGTCCTGTTGGCCCTGCTGGTCTTCCTGGGACGCCTGGTAAGACCTATTTCTCAGATATCCAATGAGACACCAGGGTCCACATACTGTACGTACTTTCCCTTTGATTGTTCATTGTCTTTGTCTCTATAGGTCCCAGGGGAGAAAGGGGAGAGGAAGGAGAGAAGGGAGACCAGGGAAAGCCTGGTATTACTGTACAGACTGTGGAAACCACAGAGAGTGAGTATGTTTGGCTTATATGAATGAATTCTTCCAGACGGCTTGTAACTAACTACCTGACTTGTGAAAATAGGTTCTCGTTTTAGACTCGTAATAGTATAGGACTTTCTTATTACCTCTAAACTTACTTTACCCCTTACAACAGGACGTGCACCTGTGGCTAGTCTTCCTGGCCCACCTGGCCCTCCAGGGCCCCCAGGAGAACCAGGTCCCCAGGGTCTTCTAGGTAAGCCAGGTGGTTCATTCTCCATGCACTTTAGGACTTCAATGTATTTTTGGATGTATAGCTGTTTTATTTTATTTTGTTCTGATCCCTTTTTCTTCTGGATTCTGTCCTATTTAAAAAGCAAATTAATACCGTATTCCTTCTCAGGTAAGGGTCCCCCAGGTCCTGAAGGTCCTCAAGGAGTTCCAGGTGTACCAGGTAAGGGTCCCCCAGGTCCTGAAGGTCCTCAAGGCGTGCCAGGTGTACCAGGTAAAGGTTCCCCAGGTCCTGAAGGTCCTCAAGGAGTGCCAGGTGTACCAGGTAAGGGTCCCCCAGGTCCTGAAGGTCCTCAAGGCATGCCAGGTGTACCAGGTAAGGGTCCCCCAGGTCCTCAAGGAGAGCCAGGTGTACCAGGTAGGCCATAACATTTCTACCTGAGAAGAATGTCTAATATTATATTGTAAAATAATTAAGCTATTGTAAGAATGGTAAGTTACTCTTCAAACCATTTGGATGAATTTCAACTAAACCACAGGTGTTGGTGTGCCCGGCCCCCGAGGAGATAAGGGAGAGCCAGGTAGCTTCATGCCAAACTCAGGTAGGTGGCTCTTACCAAACCTACACTACACTCTCCTACCATCTGATCACTCAACACAATCACAATAACTCTACAGTCAAAGATAGAAGCTGTTGATCAGTATATATTTTAACTTTATTTAACCATGTAAGTCAGTTAATTAAGAACAAATTCTTATTTTCAATGACAGCCTACAAACAGTGGGTTAACTGCCTTGTTCAGGGGAAGAATGACAGATGTTTACCTTTTCAGCTCTGGGATTTGATCTTGCAACCTTTTGGTTACTAGTCCAATGCTCTAACCACTAGGCTACCTGCCGCCCCATATGATATGGTATGATATGGAAGGTCACGTAATGTAACGCAATTTAGTGTTGTAGTGTAACACTGTGTTGTCTTTCAGGAACCTTCTTCGCTGGGCCCCCAGGACCTGCTGGCCCGACTGGCCTACCAGGTACAGAGGAGTCCAACTCACTGTCTATACCATTTGTGTTTTTATCATAGTCAATTTGGTCGAAACAGAGGTTATGTGCACTCATCTTGTAAATCATTTTATTGTTTCCTAATGCAAACCAGGACCCCAGGGTTACCAAGGTAAGCAATTTTTAAATGCTTGTCCGTGTCAAAGGGCTGGATTGATGTCATAGTAGACTATGAACTGGCTCAGTCACATATTATTTACATGTCAGACTTTGTGATAGACTGTCAACCTTAATGCAATTTGACCTATGTTTCAGGTGACCCAGGTCAGCCCGGTTTACCAGGAGTTCCAGGAGATCCCGGTGTCGGTGGGTGGATCAAATATTTATCAGAAGCATAATTAAACATTCAAGCCTACACCTGTGGCTTGGGTTACAACCAACATTTACTTCTGAATTTACTTGATCCTTTTGGGTATATGTTGTATTGTTCATTGTATTGTTTTCTCCCCAGGTTTCCCTGGACCCCAGGGACAACCTGGAGGTCCAGGACCAGAAGGGAACAGTGGACTTCCAGGGCCCCAAGGTCCAGAGGGCCCCGAGGGGCAACCGGGTCCAAAAGGTACACCCTTACACCCCTTTAAAGATGCAGTCTGGGATCTTAAGCACTTATACATTCATAACATATCATACGAATCGCAAAAATAATTCAAACTGGGACCTGTTTCGGCTCATGAGCACTATTTTCAAATCTACTGGCTAAAATTATACAAAAGCTCTGGAGCATCACATGAACAATGTTTATCACTCAATGTGGATTCTTTGTGTAAGTTAAGCCTACTTATATCTTCATTAGGTGAGGCTGGCGTTCCAGGTGCTCCAGGTATCCCTGGCTACTCCAGTGGTGGATCATCCAGGAGTTCCCCTGGAGCACCAGGTCCACCTGGACCTCCCGGCCGTGATGGGCCACCTGGGTCTGGGTCTGGAACACCGGACGTCCGCCAATACATCACAGAATACCTCAAGAGTGAGTGAGATGATCTGCTTTTTCTTCTTAACCCCCAATGAAAAGGAGTGGGGCTAAACTACGTCCATCCAAAGACTGTTACAGTATTTGCATACGTGACCTCCATGGGATAATATGGTCGACAAAACATGATTTACTTGTTGTTTGCGTAGTTGAGGCTAACTAAAATGGTGCCTCAAGATCTTAAACCTTTTCTACGCTACTGGTTAGCAGTGCAGTAACTTGTGTATTGTGTTGTCCTTCATGGAGGCGATGGTGTCAGGGAGTACATGTCGGGACCTCCAGGTCCTCCGGGTGTACCGGGGCCCCCTGGTGACGGATCAGTGCAGTCAGTGGACGATCTTGCTAGTCGCGTTATCGCGTACATCCAGAGTGAGTCCAGACAAACCAACATCTTATCAAAAGCAGTACATATATGAAGTACATCATATTGTATGTGTACCTGGATCTAATACTTCTGTTGACATTTCAGGTGGAGGTATTGCTAGTGGGGTGCCTGGACCTCCAGGCCCGCCTGGCGCTCCCGGTGGAGGCAGTACATCGCTAAATGACATCATCAGCCTTCTACAGAGTAAGTCAGTTGTTTGAGCACAAATGTTGATAATCGGGTCGGAAAAAAAAGATATAACATTGTGTCATGAGACAGTCAATGAAGTTCCCTTGCCTGATCCGTACCCCTCTCAGGTGAGGAAGTGCGACGCTACGTCATCGGTCCTCCTGGCCCTGCTGGCCCTCCTGGCATCCCAGGGATCCCATGGAGAGGAGGCTATGGCTTTAATACCCATGAGGTGGCTGGACGGGTCCTCACTCTAATGAATGGTAAGAAATCACTGTGACACAGCCATGTCAGATTCACATTTAGATTCATACACACACCAGTAGCTTCTTTAACCATAGTGTGTGCAAGTGTTTCCCAAATGGTGGGCCGGGACCTACAGATGGATCTTGGTAAGTAGTTCAATTGATTTAAAATAGTCACGTAATAAGATTGCCACCCTAAGGATCTTTCTGTACTTTGCTCCGTTCTTTTCCTCGATCCCGACTAGTCTCCCTGTCCCTGCCATTGACAAACATACCCACAACATGATGCTGCCAGTACCATGGTGCCAGGTTTCCTCCAGACGTGACTCTTGGCATTCAGGCCAAATAGTTCAATCTTGATTTCATCAAACTAGAGGATCTTGTTTCTCATGGTCTGAGAGTCCTTTAGGTGCCATTTGGCAAACTCCAAGCGGGTTGTCACGTGCCTTTTACTGAGGAGTGACTTCCATCTGGCCACTCTACCATAAAGGCCTGATTGGTGCAGTGCTGCAGAGATAGTTCTGGAAGTCACTCCTCAGTCCTTCTGGAAGGTTCTCTCATCTCCACAGAGGAATGCTGGAGCTCTGTCAGAGTGGCCATTGGGTTCTTGGTCACATTTTAAAATGTTTTAATTTCACCTTTATTTAACCAGATAGGCAAGTTGAGAACAAGTTCTCATTTACATTTGCGACCTGGCCAAGATAAAGCAAAGCAGTTCGACACAGACAACAACACACAGTTACACATGGAGTAAAACAAACATACAGTCAATAATACAGTAGAAAAATAAGTCTATATACGATGTGAGCAAATGAGGTGAGATAAGGGAGGTAAAGGCAAAAAAAGGCCATGGTGGCAAAGTAAATACAATATAGCAAGTAAAACACTGGAATGGTAGATTTGCAGTGGAAGAATGTGCAAAGTAGAAATAGAAATAATGGGGTGCAAAGGAGAAAAATAAATACATAAATAAATACAGTAGGGAAAGAGGTAGTTGTTTGGGCTAAATTATAGGTGGGCTATGTACAGGTGCAGTAATCTGTGAGCTGCTCTGACAGCTGGTGCTTAAAGCTAGTGAGGGAGATGAGTGTTTCCAGTTTCAGAGATTTTTGTAGTTCGTTCCAGTCATTGGCAGCAGAGAACAGGAAGGAGAGGTGGCCAAAGGAAGAATTGGTTTTGGGGGTGACCAGAGAGATATACCTGCTGGAGCGTGTGCTACAGGTGGGTGCTGCTATGGTGACCAGCGAGCTGAGATAAGGGGGGACTTTACCTAGCAGGGTCTTGTAGATGACCTGGAGCCAGTGGGTATGAAGCGAGGGCCAGCCAACGAGAGCATACAGGTCACAGTGGTGGGTAGTATATTGGGTTTTGGTGACAAAACGGATGGCACTGTGATATACTGCATCCAATTTACTGAGTAGGGTATTAGAGGCTATTTTTTAAATGACATCGCCAAAGTCGAGGATCGGTAGGATGGTCAGTTTTACGAGGGTATGTTTGGCCGCATGAGTGAAGGATGCTTTGTTGCGAAATAGGAAGCCAATTCTAGATTTAACTTTGGATTGGAGATGTTTGATGTGAGTCTGGAAGGAGTGTTTACAGTCTAACCAGACACCTAGGTAATTGTAGTTGTCCACATATTCTAAGTCAGAACCGTCCAGAGTAGTAATGCTGGACGGGTGTGCAGGTGCAGGCAGCGATCGGTTGAAGAGAATGCATTTAGTTTTACTTGTATTTAAGAGCAGTTGGAAGCCACACACATCCCTGACCAAGGCCCTTCTCCCCTGATTGCTCAGTTTGGCCGGGCAGCCAGCGGTAGGAAGAGTCTTGGTGGTTCTAACTTCTTCCATTTAAGAATGATGGAGGACACTGTGTTCTTGGGGACCTTCAATGCGGCGGAATTATTTTACCTTTCCCCAGATCTATGCCTTGACACAATCCTGTCTCTGGGCTTTACAGACAATTCATTTGACCTCATAGCTTGGTTTTTGCTCTGACACCTTATATAGACAGGTGTGTGCCTTTCCAAATCATGTCCAATAAATTGAATTTACCACAGGTGGACTCCAATCAAGTTGTAGAAACATCTCAAGGATGATCAATGGAAACAGGATGCACCTGAGCTCAATTTCGTGTCTCATAACAAAGGGTCTGAATACTTACTGTATGCAAATAAGAAATGTCTGTTTTTTATATTTGTAATAAATTTGCACACGTTTTTATAAATCTGTTCTCATTGTCATTGTGGGGTATTGTGTGTAGATTGATGAGAATTTTTAAACATTTTTTAAATAAATTTTAGAGTAAGGCTTTAACGTAACAAAGTCAAGGGATCTGAATACTTTCCGAATGCACTGTAGGTCTAGAGCCAGAAGGAATTCCTGGACAGTCTGCACATTTACTCATCTTAATAGTTTAACTGATGTCAGTTCTGCCTATCCTTTCTAGATGCTGAATACAGAGGTGCCTTGGGCGCTCAGGGGCCTCCTGGTCCACCTGGTGTCCCAGGCCCTGCTGGCCCTCAAGGCCCTGCCGGTCCTTCAGGACAGGCCCCCTACAGCAGCTCTGGATACAGGCTGGAGGAGGTCAAGGACTACATACAGAGTATGGTCAAATCAATAAGGGTTTTATAAATGGTTTTCTACTAAGTGGATAATGATATGGTTTTACAGTACTATCCAAAGACTCCTAGAGTTACAACAGTACAGAAATAGTTAGTTTTCCATTATCCACCCTGTAGGTCTAAACCAGGCAATAAAAGTTAATAGATTACTTGAAATGCATTGAGCCTGTACAATAGGTTACCCTAATTACATCACTTCATGGATGTCCTTCCCAAGATAAAAAGGTTACTTATTAAAAAGAAAAATAGACATTGATAGGGGATTTTACAGACTCCCATTCATTTCAAAGCAATAATTTACCCTTGACATTGAGTTACTGCCCCAGATCAGTGGGTATCAGTGGGAGTAACTGGCATTTTGTATTATCCTCACCAGGTGGTCTAAGAGGGGGAATGTTTGGGCCCCCAGGCCCCCCAGGTCCCCCTGGACCTCAGGGACACAAGGGAGAGCAGGGTAACTCTGGGTACGGCCACGCCTTTGACCACAGGACCAGAGAGGGAAGAAGGCTGGCTGAGACTGAGACAGACTTCTCCAATATAGCGGTCCGAGTGACTGACTACATCAAGTGTAAGTGAAACTGAATATCCAATACTGTCATCGCAGTGCTACAATATGCTTTTCAGAGCTAGACACATTTAACAACATTTAAATGCAATTCTTCAAAGCTTATTTGTTTCCAATGACAATGGATCAAAGGAATGGCACATTGACTTGAATTGTGATGCTAGTTCTAGTAATTCAATTTCTATGCCAATGGGACACACATGTTGATAAATAAAGATAGTGACCATCATCAATGAATGAAGAGTCCTACTTTTGCATGGGATGTAATGCATATGCTATCTCTGATCTTGATTGTTTCCCATCCCGTAGACCATGGTCTGTTGAGGGATGTGGTTGAGAACCGATTGGAGAAGGCACAGGTTGTTCAAGGACCCCCAGGACCCCCTGGCCCTCCCGGTGCTCCAGGATTCAGCCGTGTGTTTGGTTCCCATAGTAACGTCACTGACCTTATGGAATACATCAGAGGTGACAATAATACAGTATAAATGCAATTCATTAATGTACAGTACCAGTCAAAGGTTTAGACACACCTACACACCTAAGGGATTTTCTTTATTTTTACTATTTTCTACACTGTAGAATAATAGTGAAGACATCAAAACGATGAAATAACACAAATGGAATCATGTAGTAACCAAAAAAGTGTTAAACAAATCAAAATAGATTTTATATTTTAGATTCTTCAAAGTAGCCACCTTATGCCTTGATGCCAGCTTTGCACACTCTTGGCATTCTCTCAACCAGCTTCACCTGGAATGCTTTTCAAAGAGTCTTGAAGGGGTTCCCACGTATGCTGAGCACTTGGCTGCTTTTCCTCAACTCTGCGGTCCAACTCATCCCCAACCATCTCAATTGGATTGAGGTCGGGTGATTATGGAGTCCAGGTCATCTGATGCAGCACTCCATCACTCTCCTTCTTGGTCAAATAGCCCTTACACAGCCTGGAGGTGTGTTTTCGGTCATTGTCCTGTTGAAAAACAAATGATAGTCCTACTAAACACAATCCAGATAGGATGGGGTATCACTGCAGAATGCTGTGGTTGAGTGTGCCTTGAATTCTTCACCATCACACCTGCTCCTCCATTCTTCACGGTGGGAACCACACATGCAAAGAATATCCGTTCACTTATTCTTCATCTCACAAAGACACAGCATTTGGAACCAAAAATCTCAAATTTGGACTCATCAGACCAAAGGACAGATTTCCACCGGTCTAATGTCCATTGCTCGTGTTTCTTGGCCCAAGCAAGTCTCTTCTTCTTATTGGTGTCCTTTAGTGTTGGTTTCTTTGCAGAAATTCGACCATGAAGGCCTGATTCACACAGTCTCCTCTGAACAGTTGATGTTGAGATGTGTCTGTTACTTGAAGCATTTATTTGGGAAGCAATCAGAGGTGCAGTTAATTTGCTGATTTCTGAGGCTGTTAACTCTAATGAACTTGTCTTCTGCAGCAGAGGTATCTCTGGGTCTTCCTTTCCTGTGGCGGTCCTCATGAGAGGCAGTTTCATCATAGCACTTGATGCTGTTTGCGACTGCACTTGAAGAAAATGTCAAAGTTCTTGAAATTTTCCGGATGTGTTAACGCAATGATGGACAGTCATTTCTCTTTGCATGTGAGCTGTTGACATAATATGGACTTGGTCTTTTACCAAATAGGGCTACCTTCTGTATACCACCCCTATCTTGTCACAACACAACTGATTGGCTCAAATGGATTAGGAAGGAAAGGTATTCCACAAATTAACTTTTAAGAGTTAATTGAAATGCATTCCAGGTGACTCCATCATGAAGCTGGTTGAGAGAATGCCAAGAGTGTGAATGCCAAGAGTGTGCAAATCTGTCATCAAGGCAAAGGATGGCTTTATGAAGAATCTAAAATATAAAATAAATAACACTTTTTTGTTTACTACAGTACACTACATGTGTCATTTCGTAGTTTTTATGTCTTCACTATTATTCTACAATGTAGAAAATAGTACAAATAAAGAAAAACCCTTGAATGAGTAGGTGTGTCCAAACCTCTGACTGGTACTTTATTTCACATTATACATTTAAATTAAGAACAGTACCAAGTGTGAAGTCCAATTTGTCACAATTGAACATTGGTGGGGCTTTGCCAAAATGCTGATTGCAGCTTTAACTTTCTATGAAATAACCTTATGTATCATCCGTAGCCCATGGAAACATTGTGGGACCCCCTGGAAGGCCAGGACAGAAAGGGAACATAGGACATACAGGTCACAAAGGCGAGAGAGGTACCTTTTGAACCATTACGCTTTTTACATCGTTAGAGTTGCGCTCTTGATCATTTGCCAGGTCTTTGTAAACCATTGTGTTAAGCTACTCAAGCGAGACAAAGTCATGAAATCAGTCCCATTGTGACACTTTCACTCTGAATTCTGGTAAACCAGGACTGGATGGGGGGGGGTACGTCATGATTATCACAGAGAACCTTTTCAAGTTTCCCCTTTATCAACATCCTTAAGCATGATGCTACAGTTGGATCCATTCTAGTGATACTATGTAATTCTGTCATGATATAGTACCCTCAATACAAGTGTCCCTGCTATTCATGATTTGTCAATCTGACCTAGGTATACAAAAGAGATATGGTTTCATTAAGATTTCACATTTTTCCCACAGGAGAATACACACTTGTGACCAACAGAAGAAAGAGGAATGTTGGCGTTTGAGAAACAAATGATTGATAAAATACTCAAAGGTGAATGAAAGTCCTATGAAATATGTCATGAGTCATGAGCATACGTGTGGGGGCCTAATGCCTTGGAGACATTACCGATGTAAATATATCGTTTTCTATAGGAGAAACTGTTGAACAGGACAGTGTTCCATGCGCTGATTTATTGTGTTGTGTCAAAGACGTCTTTACGATCTATTTTTACGAGTGTTTAATCTGGAGTATCTTTCCAATTCACCTCCTTGCATGTTGATAGCAGGAATAGTTCAACTGTGTTGAAAAATAGAACAGGGTGTGCCATTTTTATTAAATAGCTTTTGTACTATTATCGTTATTGTACTTTTGTACTTGAGAAAAAACATTTCATATCGAACGAAACTAAAACCATTGTCAAAATCTCCTTTGAATGTACTGGTATCACTTTATAAACATAAAGCTTTGTTCATCTTATTTAATCAAAGTGGAACGTGATGTTCACATTGTTGTCATAGACTCACTGAAGAAACAAACAGGTACACGATATTGTATACAGGAAATTGTTTATTTACAGAACAATGCAAATCTACAGTACATAGGCATTCTAAAAACTATAATGTAAACTTGTCTTAAAAATGCACATTATTTTTTCATGGTAGTTCAATTTTCCGCTAGCCAGCACCTCGTCTTAATAGGTGTGCGTTTCTTTTTCTTCTAGATAGTTCAATTTCAAACAACATTCTGAAATCAATCACGATACAATTTGAAAATCAGAAGGAAATCATGACACTAATAACATAACACATATTGACATGATTGGTATTTAATTATATTTTCAATTCAGCTTAAATTTCAGATTTTAAATGAACTATTTGACAATTGAGGAAACTACAATACTGTACTGTAGTAAAGATACATTCCCACATAAATAACTACTGGCAGAGTATCTTCATTTTGTGTAAGGTGCACAGCACTCCTTCACTGTGTATGATGTTTTGTTTTTGTTTGCCACTATTACAGACCAATTATAAAATAGCATCGACTGATTGTTGTTCCTGCAGCCAATCAAAAAAGGGCGAGATGACAAATGCACCAATCAGAAGTCATGATGGCCTAAACCAGTCAGGTCCAACAGTTCCTTTTTAACAAATGATTTTAAACTGTATTGAAGGTTATAGGCTACCACCATTTTAGAGTAGATCATGCATATCTATGATAAAATAAGCTAAAACTGTAGTTCTAAAAATGTTATCAAAACTGTTCAACTCATGATAACGTCATATTCATTATCCTTAGATTAAATATTTGACTATGATACAATAGAAGCTACGCGAATATAAAGATCACTTGGGGCGGGACTAAGTCTGATTAAAATAACTTCACAGAGGGCCACAGCATGAATACCGTATTGTCATACGTTTTGTTGAAAACACTAAGGCTATTTGCTAGCATGAACAAGAATAAAACAGTATCATAATTTCCTTACAAACAAACCGAAAAGCCATGCAGGTCAACTGATGAATATGGTAATGTAATAATACCTTATTAATGGGAGGCAATTTTATAAACAATACATAGACATACCAAACATTTGCATGAAATTCTAACAAAACAGACCTTCATATAGGTCCTCGCAGATTTCTATCGAATTATATAACAACGCCATTTGAGCAACCACAGTGAAAACCTTGTCTCTGTCTGGATATATAAACAAACACCATTTTAATAGCCCCTCCTTAATATGCTAAAACAAAAATGGCCACTCGCAGACTACACCAAATTTCAAAAAGAGAGAAACAAATCTCAAGAGTTGTGCTGAAGATGAAAGGCATGCTCATGAAACCTGAAGAAAGATACTAGCCTGGGAATCTCAACCGTTTCACAAATGTTCAAGTAAAACAACAGTGAAAGTAGTGTTTCAGTTTGGATTCCAGGCTAGAAGAAAGGAACCATTTCCAACAGAAAAATATAAATCCCAAACTGTTGTTAATAAGCTCCAAAAAATTACTTTTGATACCATAATTATAACATAAGAAGTCAAACTTGTATCTAAATCCATGCTTAACTTCAGGCAGTCACTCCCTAGTCCATTGGAAACTAAATTCAATATCTTGTCAAGATGTGTGTGATTGCATATAAAATATATCATGCCTTTGTCAAGATTCATTATTAAAAAAATGTGCTGTTCATCTTTTACCAAAAGTAAATATCATTAGCTCTCTCAAACATTACCATAGATATTGAATATATAAGTTCATTATATTAGACTGGTACAAAATGTTGCTTCATCCTTTTTATTTAGTGCAGGTCTGCCCAACCCTCTTCCTGGAGGTCTACCGTCCTGTGGGTTTTCAGTCCAACCCTAATTTAACACACCTGATTCTACTAATTAGCTGCTCAACAAGACCTTAACTAGCTGAATCAGATATGCTTAATTGGGGCGGCAGGGTAGCCTAGTGGTTAGAGCGTTGGACTAGTAACCGGAAGGTTGCGAGTTCAAATCCCCGAGCTGACAAGGTACAAATCTGTCGTTCTGCCCCTGAACAGGCAGTTAACCCACTGTTCCTCGGCCGTTATTGAAAATAAGAATTTGTTCTTAACTGACTTGCCTGGTTAAATAAAGGTCAAATAAAAAATAAAAATTAGGGTTGGACTGAACCTACAGGACAGTAGATCTACAGGAAGAGGGTTGGGCAGCACTGATTTAGTGCAAATAACTAATGGTATAAAAATCAAGCAGCAGTAGTTTTTTTTCAGAGGAAGCTTAAATTTGAAAAGCAAGTCCATTGAAATAAAGGTATACGGGCACTAGATTCAAGAAAAAAAAAGATTCAGTGAAAAATGAAATCTGCCTGAGACACTTTAGTGACATGGAGGCAAGGATTTGAGGAACAGAGTGCACAAAGTATCACATTTGAAAATGCATAATGTCAAGAATCTCCTTCATAACTCATTTCAAAAGAGGAAGCTATAAGAAATAAAACTTTTTTTTTCAGTCAGTGGAAAATGATTTGAAATAGAGTGAAATGGAGAGGTACTACTTCTACAATAAAAACACAAATTCAAACTGTTGCTACGGTGTGCCCGACTGAACACGACCCTATACAATGAAAAGGGGGTAAATTATATAACAAATATGATTAACATAGTCTGTAGCTTGAGAGCTACTGTCCCATCCTCGTCCAGAAGCCGATAGAGGGGTACACACCCTCGGAGATATCGCCCCTTCGTCCCCGATTGTCATCAATGGAGACGGGGCAAGGCAGCAGAGGCTCAGTCTTATTAGTCTGTGTGTGTGTGTGTGTGTGTGTGTGTGTGTGTGTGTGTGTGTGTGTGTGTGTGTGTGTGTGTGTGTGTGTGTGTGTGTGTGTGTGTGTGTGTGTGTGTGTGTGTGTGTGTGTGTATTTATGTATGTGTATGTATGTATGTGTATGTGTGTGTGCACGCGCGCCAGTCTATTTGTATATGTGTGTGTGGGTGTATCCATCCGGAAGTGTGTATATCTATTCATTGAGTGTGCCTTCGATATGTGGATATATGTTTATGTCCATCCGGAGTGGGTTAACCCCTAGAAGCCAGTGGAGTGGACACTGGGGATGGGGTAGAACTTGGAGATGCGACTCTGGGCTGAGGGGTTAAGGCACTCTGACTCTCCACTCATCTTAAAGAAGATCTCCTGCTCCTGAAGCTTCCTGGCAAACTCTTCCTCCAGAGCCTAAGAACAACAGACAAATGGTCGGCGAGCAGATCCCAAGCAAGAGATTACATAATACTCATTTGGAGGCTGCTTATATTTGTACTGTTTCACACATGTACCAGATACGCATTTGTTTTCATACACATCGCCCTGAGATTCACCCGGAGACACCCTCAGAGAGTGGGGTCACAGTCAGGGTCAGGCATTATCAGCGGAGCAGTTAGGGTTAAGTGTCTTGCTCAAGGGCACGTGGACAAGTGTTTCACCTTGTTCAGCTCTAGGAGTCAAACTAGCGGATTTCGGTTACTGGCCCAACACTCGAACCGTTAGGCTCCCTCCCACCCTACCTCCTACCATATGTTTCAACTACAAGTCTCTCCATCTCTGAAACAAAATATGTGCCAAATATTCAATAGAAAGAGAAATCATTTTCTGTGAAGGGTTAACTGGTGTGATGGTTACCTTCTTCCTGGGTCGTAGTTTCTCCCTCCACTCCTTCAGCTCCTGGCTGTGCTCCTCATCCAGCTCCTTCAGCTTCTGGGTCTCGTGCTCTATCAGGATGTGGCACTTCTCATTCTTGAAACACACAAATTGGGTGTTACACGCTGTACTGAATCACAGATGAATCAAAGTGTGTGTGTGTTTTCTATTGCACCTTATGCAATTACAGAATCCCTGATATCCATGTGCGCGTACTATACATGTTATAAGGGTACGGTATTGTTCCCTGGAGTACAAAAATATCAAAATAAACAATGATCTCACATGGTACTGTTTCGTACCTTTTAGGGTACATGTGCAGACAAAGAGTATAATGGTACATTTTTGTAACCCATATTATGAATATAAAAAGGTACAATCATCACACTCACAAAAGGGGTAATGTGAAGGTTAATTTCCTAGGTGACAAATGTATTTTGTTAACCCTCAATACCCACCATACAATGCTAACTTTCTGCCACCTAAAAAAAACTAACGGCTTTGACACAGAGGTGGTATCCCAAAAAGCCACATTTGTACCATAATTATTATCTTCATATTTCCCAGCATGCTCTACTGCAGGTTGATTTTTTAAAGAAATATTTTGAATATCTGTGTTTTTGCATGTACATTGATTGATTAATCATATGCTACACAAAGATAAATAACATAAATGTTTCTAAACGAATCCAATCAGTTAGTTTGATTTTCTCCTATTACTGAAATGGTTGTTCCAATTTAAATGACTTAGGTAGTCTCCTCAAAATGTTCTTGAAACCTGTTTGGGATAGGCGGCAGCATTTTCACTTTTGGATGAAATGCGTGCCCAGAGTAAACTGCCTCCCACTCAGTCCCAGATGCTAATATATGCATATTATTAGTAATATTGGATGGAAAACCCTCTGGAGTTTCTACAACTGTTTGAATGATGTCTGTGAGTATAACAGAACTCATATGGCAGGAAAAAACCTGAGAAAAATCCAACCAGGAAGTAGTTTGTAGTTTTTCGATGCTTGGCCAACCGAATACACAGTGTCTATGGGGTCAGGTTGCACTTCCCAAGGCTTCCACTAGATGTCAACTGTCTTTAGAAACTTGTTTCAGGCTTCTGCTATAAAGGAGGGGGGAATGGGAGCTGAATGAGTCAGTGGTCTGGCAGAGTGTCTCAGGCTCGTGACGCGCGGTCCCGACAGAGTTAGCTCTCGTTCCAGTGCTTTTCTACAGACAATGGAATTCTCCAGTTGGAACATTATTATTTTTATTATTATATATTTTTTGAATTTGACCCCTTTTTCTCCCCAATTTCGTGGTATCCAATTGTTTTTAGTAGCTACTCTCTTGTCTCATCGCTACAACCCCCGTACGGGCTCGGGAGAGACGAAGGTTGAAAGTCATGCGTCCTCCGATACACAACCCAACCAAGCCGCACTGCTTTTTAACACAGCACCATCCAATCCGGAAGCCAGCCGCACCAATGTGTTGGAGGAAACCCCGTGCACCCGGCAACCTTGGTTAGCGCGCACTGCGCCCGGCCCGCCACAGGAGTCGCTGGTGCGTGATGAGACAAGGATTTTCCCTATCGGCCAAACCCTCCCTAACCCGGACGATGCTAGGCCAATTGTGCGTCGACCCACGGACCTCCTGGTCGCGGCCGGTTACGACAGAGCCTGGGCGCAAACCCAGAGTCTCTGGTGGCACAACTGGCGCTGCAATACAGCGCCCTTAACCACTGCGCCACCCGGGAGGCATAGTTGCAAAATGATTGAAATTTAATGTTAAAAACATCCTAAAGATTGATTCCATACATCGTTTGCATGTTTCTACGACCTGTAACAGAAGTTTTTATCTGGACGTAGTGCTCGCGCCTCATGAAGATGGATTACTGGGCTGAACACGCTAACAACAAGTTGCAATTTGGACATAAATTATGGACTTTATGGAACAAATCAGTAATTTATTTTAGAACTGGGATTCCTGAGAGTGCATTCTGATGAAGATCATTATGAAAATAGATTATGCTTTTTCCGTAAAGTTTAAAACAAATCTGACACAGCGGTTGCATTAAGGAGAAGTCTGTCTTTAATTATGTGAATAAAACTTGTATCTTTTATCAATGTTTATCGAGTATTTCTGGGATTTGATGTGGCTATCTGCAAAATCACCGGATGTTTTGGAATCAAAACATTACTGCACGTAACGCGCCAATGTAAACTGAGATTTTTGGATATAAATATGCACATTATCGAACAAAACATACATGTATTGTGTAACATGATATCCTATAAGTGTCATCTGATGAAGATCATCAAAGGTTAGTGATTAATTTTATCTATATTTCTGCTTTTAGTGACTCTTATCTTTGGCTGTAAAAATGGCTGTGTTTTTGTGACATGGCTCTGACCTAACATAATCATATGTTGTGCTTTCGCTGTAAAGCTTTTTTGAAATCGGACACGATGGGTAGATGAACAAGAAGTGTATTTTTCATTTGCTGTATTGGAATTGTTAATGTGTGAATGTTACATATTTCAAAAAATATATATTTGAATTTCGCGCAGTCTTTTCAGCGGAATGTTGTCGAGAGGTTCCGCTAGTGGAACACCTGCGCTAGAAAGGTTAACTCTGGCAGTCATTGTGAATGCATGTTGCAGGTGAATAAAATTCCAACAGTTGGATATCGTAACTCTGGCTGGATTCCAATAGGAATTACAAATCACTTTGCAAACCAGCACAAAATGCTGGTAAATTTCCCAGGTTTCTAGAAATCACAGACGGAAGATTCTTGGAAACAGGATGGAATAAGGGGGAAATGCTTCAACCAGAATATCCCAAAATTCCCAGAATTTGGGGTATGTTTACAGAACTTTGCAAGCAGGCCTGACGTAGCCTATAAACCATGAGTTTCATGCCACTGTATTAGAGTAAAACTAGGCTTCAAAATAGCCTCATGAGATATGCAATGTATTGTCATAAAATGTTTAATGGTAATATATGCTTAGGTACTCACTTGTGACTGAAAATAAAATAATTTAACAACAACGGTTCTGTTACTAACAAATACAGTCAATGGTGGTAACTCTACAATTCAATCAAAAAGGCAAATTGGGAAATTGTATTGGAGGCTTGGCACAGCGGGGGAGTGGCTTTCAGATAGTTATTTTTGGCCACCCGTGAGTGGAAATATTGTACAAGTTTAAGTGGTCTATGTTAGAGGTCGTTTTTGCCACTTTCAAGGAACAAATGGCTTTGTCACTGTGATGGTACTATATAGTGTGAAGGCACAAAGCATGCTTTTGTACCTGTGGAGAAAGGTACTATCTGAGGTATGAACGTGGGTACAAATATGTACCCATAACTAAAAGTACAAAGGAGGACCTTACAGGGTACCATCCCAGTGACAAGAAGTTGTACCCCTTTAGGAACAAATCTACACCTTTATTTCTGAGAGTGTACCTGTAACTGCTGCAGCTCCCGGATGTTGGTGTCACACTGCAGTTGCAGGTCTCTCATCTGGTTCTCATGTTTCTGGTGCTGGTGGAGCCTCTCATTCTTCTGCCTCTTCTCCTCCTGGGCTGCAAACTGTCAAACACACAGAAACATCTCAGTTATTCAACTCCCACGAGTATTAAAATAGGCCCAATTACAGTTGGAACTTGATACATGCTTAATTTGCACTGGGAGTCTCAAGCTTGACCTAACATTGCCTAAAGTACTGTAAATCCTTCAGTGCCTGGGAAAGTCCCTTTGACTTGGATCAACAAGCTCTGAGACTTCACCTCTTTCTCCACTGAAAGCAATGTCTATAATCCCTCATTAGCTGGCAGCATTGGCGCAAAACTGAAAGCGCGAACCACCGCATTTAACCATGGCAAGGTGACTGGGAATATGGTCAAATAGAAACAGTGTAATTATTCCCTCCATAAGGCAAACAAACAAGCAAAACATCAGTACAGAGACAAAGTGGAGTCGCAATTCAACGGCTCAGACACGAGAAGCATGCGCAGACCAGCTGGCTGGAGTGTTTACAGACATATTCAATCTCTCACAATGCCAGTCTGCTGTCCCCACTTGCTTCAAGATGTCCACCATTGTCCCTGTACCCAAGAAAGAAAAGATAACTGAAATAAATGACTATCGCCCCCCCCATAGCACTCACTTCTGTCATCATGAAGTCCTTTGAGAGGCTAGTTAAGGATCATATCACCCTTACCTTACCTGACACACTAGACCCACTTCTATTTGCATACCACCCCAATAGATCCACAGATGATGCAATCGCCATCGAAACAGCACACTGCCCTATCCCATCTGGACAAGAGGAAAGCCAATGTAAGAATGTTGTTCATTGACTATACCTCGGCCTTCAACACTGTAGTACCCTCCAAGCTCATCATCAAGCCTGGGGCCCTGGGTCTGAATCCTGCCCTGTGCAACTGGGTCCTGGACTTCTTCACGGGCTGCCCCCAGGTGGTAAAGGTAGGAAAAAAACACAGGGGCGTGCTCAGCCCCCTCCTGTACTCCTTCACCCATGACTGCGTGGCCACGCACACCTCCAACTCAATCATCAAGTTTGCAGATGACAACAGTAGTACGCCTGATTACCAACAATGACAAGGAAGCCTACAGAGTGGAGGTGAGGGCCCTGGTGGAGTGGTGCCGGGAAAATAACCTCTCCCTAAACGCCAACAAAACAAAGGAGCTGATCATTGACTTCAGGAAACAGCAGAGGAAACACAGTCCTATCCACAGACAGAACCGCAGTGGAGATGGTGGAAAGATTCAAGTTCCTCGACGTAAACATCACTGACAATCTAAAATGGTCCACCCACACAGACAGTGTGGTGAAGAAGGCGCAACAGAGCCTCTTCAAACAGAAAAAAATTAGCTTGGCCCCTAAGACCCTCACAAACATTTACAGATAAACAATCGAGAGCATCCTGTCGGGCTGTATCACCACCTGGTACGGAAACTGCACCGCCCGCAACCGCAGGGCTCTCCAGAGGGTGGTACGGTCTGCCCAACACATCACCAGGGGCAAAGGAGGTCACAGGAAGGCCAAAGGTCACAGGAAGGCCAAAAAGATCATCAAGGACATCAACCACCCGAGCCACGGCCTGTTCACCCCGCTATCGTTCAGAAGGCGAGGTTAGTACAGGTGCATCAAAGCTGGGACCGAGAGACTGAAAAACAGCTTCTATCTCAAGGCCATCAGACTGTTAAACAGCCATCACTTGCTGGCTACCACCTGGTTACTCAACCCGGCATCAAAGAGGCTGCTGCCCAATATACATAGACATGGAATCACTGGCCACTTTAATAATGGAACACTAGTCACTTTAATAATGTTTACATACTGCTTCACTCATCTCATATGTATACAGTGTATTCTATGCTCCTGTATTTAGTCAATGACACTCCAACATTGCTCATCCTAATTCCATTCTTTTACTTTTAGATTGTGTGTATTGTTGTGAACTGTCAGATACTACTGCTCTGTTGGAACACAAGCATTCCACAGCACCCGCAATAACATCTGCTAAATATGTGTATGTGATCAATAACATCTGCTAAATATGTGTATGTGTCCAATAAAATTTGATTTGATTATACTTTGAAAATAACATCTAAATACATAGGTTTCCATTCTCAGTTATGTGTTCTTTGACCTTTATCTCTCACCTGTTTGACCTTCTCCCTCTCCTGCTCGGGTGTGATGGGGCCTCCAGTGATTCGGAGGCTCTTCTTGAACATGGCCATGCGCGTCTTGGCCTCGCTGCGCTGGATCTTGGGTAAGCGGGCCCTCTCCTGTGTCTGCCTGTTCTTCATCTCCTCAATGAGACGCTGGTTGTAGCGCTGCATCTGCTCCATCTCCTACAGAGAGAAAGAGAGAGAGATAGAGAGAGAGGGAGGGATCAAGAGAGAGGGAGGGAGAGAGGTTTGAAGTGAGAGAAAGCGAGAGCGAGAGGGAGGGGGCGAGAGGGAGGGAGGGAAAGAGAGAGGGAGGGAAAGAGGGCGAGGGAGGGAAAGAGAGAGGGAGGGAAAGAGAGAGGGAGGGAAAGAGAGAGGGAGGGAACGAGGGCGAGAGGGAACGAGAGAGAGAGAGGAAGAGAGGGAGGGAGTGAGGGAGAGAGGGAGGGAGTGAGGCGGAGAGGGATGGAGTGAGGGGGAGAGGGAGGGAGTGAGGGAGGGAGTGAGAGAGAGAAAGGGAGAGAGGGAAAGAGAGGGAGGGAAAGAGGAGGAGGGATGGAAAGAGAGAGGGAAGGAAGGAAAGAAGGAGGGAGGGAGGGAGAGAAAGAGGGAGGGAGGAAGAGAGGGAGAGAAAGAGGGAGGGAGGAAGAGAGGGAGGGCGAGAGGAAGAGAGGTGGTGGGGGGCAGAAACACATCATTAGCTTCCATAGAAATGAGATATTTGAGATATTAGACTAGTTGTCAAAGTGTTAGCCATTTAGATGTCTTGTCAACATTACTCAGTCCGCATTTGGCAAAACAATGACACATCATTGTTGAATGCAGAAACAGATATACCCAGGCATATTTCCAATTTGATTTAAGATGTCATGAGTCAAAACTTGTAGTCATTCAGTATTATGCCTCACTCTATCCCCCAACCTGTTCAGGTATTTTGCTCCTAGTGGTTCTGTTCAGGACTAGGCTTATGAGATCTGATCCTGAATCAGCTGGTTGTCTGTCTATTTGGAAGCCTTACTTTACCTTCTCGTGTCTCTTGAGCAGCTGGTGTCTCTGCATGAAGTACTGGTCTTTCAGCTGTTGTTTAAACAACTGGTGTTTCTCCTGTAGGTGACGCTCTTCCAGCTCCCACATTGCTGCTTCCCGTGCTGCCAGGACCAAAACACACAAACTCAGTACAAGGGAACACTTCATTACACAGAGGTTTAGCATATTATTATTAGATACAATACCCCACCATTGTAAATCAGATCTTTCATCTGTATTTCTTTATATTTGAGGTTGACGAATCGTGGCACCCAAAAAACATGTCACTAGATTTGACTAATTGGTTAGCTTGGAATGTGTTTGTGAGACACTTCCTTCAGAAGTTAATTTTCTTTCCCTTTCTAACATGGTTCATACCATTCAAATCAGCAAGTCATCAAGGCCTACAGCTTGTGAACATTTCTGTGGAGCTATTTCTGTAAGCTGATGTGTATGTGATGACTGGAATCTGACCAGGCAGGGTTAGTAGGCTGCTAACCAGTTCAGTTCATGTTAGGTTCTCAGCATTAATAGGTATTATAAACTGGGTGGTTCGAACCCTAAATGCTGATTGGCTGAAAGCTGTGGTATATCAGACAGTATACTACTGGTATGACAAAACATGTATTTTTACTGTCCTAATTACATTGGCAAACAAGTTTATAATAGCAATACGGCAGCTCAGGGTTTGTGGTATATGGCCAATATACCATGGCTAAGGGTTGTATCCAGGCACTCCGTGTTGCGTCGTGCTAATATTGGCCATATACCACACCCTCCTGATTGCTCAATTAGAGTCAAGGCCTGATGGGGCCGTCGGTTGAACTCTGTAGAGCTTCTGTTTTAAGTTATATTCAGTGTCAGTGTGTGTTTGCGGTTTCCATCTCACACACAAACAGTAAGGTTTACTATATTTCTTTTAAGTATGCTGGTGATAGCGGCTAGGGTAGACTGTTTCTATGTAGTGACTATGACCTTTATAAAGGTTGTGTATCCATCCTACTGCAATGTGCATCTGTGCTACTTCTATCTCACACAGAGCTATGCATCTTCTGTTTGTGGTTAAGGCCGGTTTCTCCCCTCTGAAAGGTGCTATGACTGAGTACCTAACTATAGTCTATGTGTCACGCCGAGAGATGCATCTTCACCTCTGAGGAGCTGTTGTTTGTGGTTAAGACAGTCTCTCTCGATGGTGGCCAACTCGTGTTTGTGTTGCTGGATGATCTTCTTCAGGGCACAGTCCAGCTCCTGCTGCTGTTTCTGCAGGAACTCCTGCTCCTGAGGAAGAAGAGGGAAAGACAGCTGGATAAGTGAAGAATCTCTATATGCCCCTCAAACGCAACTCTGGACCTCTAAGCCAGTTCCACTGCATATATTCATTGTTCCCCTCTAATTGAGGACTTAGTTAGACCTGGGACACCAGGTGTTTGCAATTCATTATCAGGTAGAACAGAAAACCAGCAGGCTCCTGAACTCTTAGGGGCAGAGGTGAGTACCTCTGCTATACACTGTGTGATCCAGACAGAAGGAGAAAGAGAGTGATATTAGTCAAATGAAAAGGCCATTAGCAGGCCAACTGAGACCAAATTCACAGAACCAAAACACACCGGGAGTCACAGAACATTGTGTCATATCTTAGTTCGTCGATGAGTTGTTACACTTACTCAGATTGCCAATACAGTGTCGCTTGAGGAAATGAAGAAACACCAGGAGAGAACTGTGTCGGTACAGTTTAAGAGATGAACAGAAGAGAGATTGAAACCAACCGTAAAAGCACGGCAAACAAAAACCACAGGCTGAAGATACCAAACAACACGTGTCTGTCCGTCAATTTGGAATGGCTGTCTTCACCTCACCTCAACTGCTCTCGTTCCCCCAGTCGACTCCAACAGCACGAGAGGGAGAGTCACCGTAGAGTATTGAGGCTGGCAGACAGCTCTAGCTTGTTGATGTTACACACCCCCCCCATCAGGACAGACGTGAAATCTGACCAACCCTACTGTATGGGGTCTGGACTATGGGGATAAGTATGGCTTGAGTTAAATGGACCACACTGTGGAGGCTGGCAACAACGTGGCGACAGGAAGTAGACTGGGTCATCGAAAACGTAGAGCACCGGACGTCGACTGGCGGACTTGATTCGTTTTATGGGCAATGCACTGGGAATGTTGTTTTTTCATTGCTAAGTTCCAGGTTGATTGAAATGCTAAGTTTCGGGTTGATGCCATTTCCTCTATAGAAATGTGTCGGTCAAATCCCACAACAGAACACTGCTGCATTCCCTTTAAACCAGCCCTCCACATGTTGATCAGTCCAGGTTTTAAGGAAAGGAGAAGGCCCACAAAGCATTGCGCGCGCACACACACACACACACACACACACACACACACACACACACACACACACACACACACACACACACACACACACACACACACACACACACACACACACACACACACACACACACACACACACACACACACACACACAGATATAAACACCGCCATCTCAAAGTCAGTGAGTGAATCTACTGCCATGTGAGAGAGCAGGAAGAGAACACATTTCAAACCAAGGGGGGGCATCTTACAACTTACATCCTGCATGGGGGCGTTGAAGAGAGTGCAGGAGGACAACTGAAAAGATAGAATCATACCCTGGGCCACTCCCTGTCAATCACAACAGATTAGACCTGTACTCTACTAAATCATAATGTAGCCTGAATGCCAGTCTGTTTGTTGCATTACTGCCAACACTCGTTATCATGTATGACCGTAAGGGGAAAGGAGTTGGCAATGGTGCACAAGCAGACTGGCACTCGGGCTCCATACAGCACATTGTAGACCACAACAGACTATACTCTACTAATCATCAGCCACTCATCCATAAACATTGCTGGCTAAGTTAACCATTACACCGACACACTGTTACACCCCCGTAATATACAGGCAATTCCACTGTGATTCACAGGTGGGTGGATTGTTAGAAAACACATCAATAGTGTTGGACTATACTGTAACTTGTGCTGGAAGATACTGTAAGCCTACTTGATGAATGTTTTGAATTAAATTATCCACTGTAGAATAATACATACACAAACTCTATTTTTGACCAAAAACAAACCACACAAAAGACATGTTTTGGAGAAAAAAAGAAAGAAGAGTAGCCCAAAAATTCCCAAAGGGGCTAAATGGCAGTGGTCTTGAAAGCAGCCAACAGAAGAATAGTAGACTGACATTGAAGGGACAGTCCATGTCAGAAAGCCACACCAACAGTTTCCCCACAGCAAACTACCTCTTCACGTGGAGTTGTGATTACATCCCCTTTTCTCTCGTTTCACGATAGCGTTCCTCCTGTGCCTGGGCGTGAGTCGTATTTCCTGTTTGAACTATGGCACGAGGCAGCCCACAAACAAACACACCACAAGGACAGCAGAAACAACACAGACACAACGACAAGGCTTTGATATGGATTTGTTTTTCAACTCATTCGCCAAAGTCTATGAGAAGTCGCCTGACGCCAGATTTGTATGTATGCGCTGCATAAGCCAACATCTCGGACTATAGCCCCGTCAGAATCATTTGGATTCGGCACAGGTTATATAGACCCTATGAGAGAGATCTACTGCAACCACAGGTGTGTCAGTAAAACGCTAGCTTCTATAAATAGGCATTGGATTGTTGTGTTGATTGGGCTATCCTCTTACGATGGCACACTATGGGATTAATACTGAGGACGAACTGGGGTGCACATGGATAAACATCTAAACATTCACATGACTGTCAATGCTAAACATTGTACGGAAAACCCTTCCAAACAAGATTGAGAATATATCATCTTTGTCAGCTGGACTTAATTATCCTGTGAAATGTAAGATATTGAAAATAAGACGAGTTCTTACAATTTCTTGTGGCATGATGTCCCCAATACATGCATATTAAAACCACTTTTAGTGATCCAGTTCAACAGTACATCATGCATATTAAAACCACTTTTAGTGATCCAGTTCAACAGTACATCATGCATATTAAAACCACTTTTAGTGATCCAGTTCAACAGTACATCATGCATATTAAAACCACTTTTAGTGATCCAGTTCAACAGTACATCATGCATATTAAAACCACTTTTAGTGATCCAGTTCAACAGTACATCATGCATATAAAACCACTTTTAGTGATCCAGTTCAACAGTACATCATGCATATTAAAACCACTTTTAGTGATCCAGTTCAACAGTACATCATGCATATTAAAACCACGTGTAGTGTTCCAGTTCAACAGTACATCATGCATATTAAAACCACTTTTAGTGATCCAGTTCAACAGTACATCATGCATATTTAAAAACCACTTTTAGTGATCCAGTTCAACAGTACATCATGCATATTAAAACCACTTTTAGTGATCCAGTTCAACAGTACATCATGCTAATTAAAACCAATTTTAGTGACCCAGTTCAACAGTACATCATGCTAATTAAAACCACTTTTAGTGATCCAGTTCAACAGTACATCATGCTAATTAAAACCACTTTTAGTGATCCAGTTCAACAGTACATCATGCATATAAAACCACTTTTAGTGATCCAGTTCAACAGTACATCATGCTAATTAAAACCACTTTTAGTGATCCAGTTCAACAGTACATCATGCATATAAAACCACTTTTAGTGATCCAGTTCAACAGTACATCATGCATATTAAAACCACTTTTAGTGATCCAGTTCAACAGAGCTCATCGATAGCCTGGGAAAACAACTAATCCCTGCAAGAGTAGCTTAGTACATTTTTGTCTTTCAATAAGTGTTGTTGTTGAAAAGACAACTATTCCTTGTCGTCTTTTCCCAACAGCACTGAATTTGCTGATAGCACCTTTACTGAGGAGAAATGTACTTGCGACAACGGTGATATGTGGTGACAACGGTGATATTCTCACCAAGCTATCTTAAGGTGACTGACTGTAAGTTGTTCTGGATAAGAGAGTATGCTAAATGACTAAAAGGTCAAATGTAACAGCAAGACATTGTAGTGACAACAATCCTGCAAATCCCAGACAGCCAATGAGAGTCCAATCGCTGCTTAGTCTAATCTAAGACGGATCAACATGTTTATTTTCCACAAATGTACTGTACACCGCAAGCACACACACAGCCAGACCTTTACAGCATCAGTTACAACATTCACATACCACACACACTAGTGTTGTCATGATACCAAAAATGTGACTTTGATAACGATACCACGGCTAAAAAAAGGCGCGTTGGCCAAATGTACAGAACGGCACTTAATCCAGATAGCCATGCATGCGTTAATGGATCAATTATACAATTTGACTTAGTTTTTACTAATCTAAATACATAACATAATGGGAGTCATTTATTTGAATGGTCAATCTCTATTGATAAACTGGGTAAATCAAGATGTAGCCTAGGCCTATTCACAATACAGATGAATGCATATTCATATATATTTTATATATATTTAAAATGGTATATATATATATTTTTAAATGCCTCTGCCTTTTGGGCCCCTTATGTTCTTGGGCTCAGAGGATTCAGCCCCTGTAAGCACATGTATTAAATCAGGCCCTGGGAGTGTGCGCATGCTTCTTCTAGCTGGTAACAAGATGAAAAACAATCCATTGACCTTCCATTTGTGGCCTTGTTTTATTGCACCGATCAACAACATTTGCATAGAAGAAGCAACACCTTCTCTTATAAAAGTGTGCACTGTGTCTTTAACACTTAATGATGTCATTCAAACCCAGTGACAGAGACAGGAGAGACCTGAGGCGAGGGAGACCAAGTGAATTAATAAAGTTTTTGGCAATGACTGTATGGTTTTTGGTTACAATCAGCTTTGAAATCAGCATATTTTGCATTATGGTTTGTATTATAATAACAAACAAAGTACTAGGGTAGTGAATTGATGTTAACTTCAGCTGTAAGCTAGCAAGGAAAGTAAAATTTTTAGCTTCCTGTTTTGAACATCTTATTACATTGTAAAGTGTTCTAGCCTGTAATGAACATTGTCCACAAAATGACTGTCTGCAAAACAATCTCTACGTGCTGTGTTGCATTATTCAAGTGTGTTAACTTCTGTGCAGTATGAGAGGAGAGTTAACATGATGTAGCCCAGACTTCCAGTGTGAGCAGAGGTTCTTCAGGACAGACTAGAGCCAGTATGAGAGGAGAGCTAACATGAGAGAGCCCGGACTCCCAGTGTGAGCAGAGGTTCTTCAGGACAGACTAGAGCCAGTATGAGAGGAGAGCTAACATGATGTAGCCCAGACTCCCAGTGTGAGCAGTGGTTCTTCAGGACAGACTAGAGCCAGTATGAGAGGAGAGCTAACATGAAGCAGCCCAGACTCCCAGTGTGAGCAGTGGTTCTTCAGGACAGACTAGAGCCAGTATGAGAGGAGAGCTAACATGATGTAGCCCAGACTCCCAGTGTGAGCAGAGGTTCTTCAGGACAGACTAGAGCCAGTATGAGAGGAGAGCTAACATGATGTATCCCAGACTCCCAGTGTGAGCAGTGGTTCTTCAGGACAGACTAGAGCCAGTATGAGAGGAGAGCTAACATGATGTAGCCCAGACTCCCAGTGTGAGCAGAGGTTCTTCAGGACAGACTAGAGCCAGTATGAGAGGAGAGCTAACATGAAGCAGCCCAGACTCCCAGTGTGAGCAGTGGTTCTTCAGGACAGACTAGAGCCAGTATGAGAGGAGAGCTAACATGAGGCAGCCCAGACTCCCAGTGTGAGCAGAGGTTCTCCAGGACAGACTAGAGCCAGTATGAGTGGGGAGCTAACATGAGGCAGCCCAGACTCCCAGTGTGAGCAGAGGTTCTTCAGGACAGACTAGAGCCAGTATGAGTGGGGAGCTAACATGAGGCAGCCCAGACTCCCAGTGTGAGCAGAGGTTCTTCAGGACAGACTAGAGCCAGTATGAGAGGAGAGCTAACATGATGTAGCCCAGACTCCCAGTGTGAGCAGAGGTTCTTCAGGACAGACTAGAGCCAGTATGAGAGGAGAGCTAACATGATGTAGCCCAGACTCCCAGTGTGAGCAGAGGTTCTTCAGGACAGACTTGAGCCAGTATGAGAGGAGAGCTAACATGATGTAGCCCAGACTCCCAGTGTGAGCAGTGGTTCTTCAGGACAGACTAGAGCCAGTATGAGAGGAGAGCTAACATGAAGCAGCCCAGACTCCCAGTGTGAGCAGTGGTTCTTCAGGACAGACTAGAGCCAGTATGAGAGGAGAGCTAACATGATGTATCCCAGACTCCCAGTGTGAGCATAGGTTCTTCAGGACAGACTAGAGCCAGTATGAGAGGAGAGCTAACATGATGTAGCCCAGACTCCCAGTGTGAGCAGTGGTTCTTCAGGACAGACTAGAGCCAGTATGAGAGGAGAGCTAACATGAGGCAGCCCAGACTCCCAGTGTGAGCAGAGGTTCTTCAGGACAGACTAGAGCCAGTATGAGAGGAGAGCTAACATGAAGCAGCCCAGACTCCCAGTGTGAGCAGTGGTTCCTCAGGACAGACTAGAGCCAGTATGAGAGGAGAGCTAACATGATGTAGCCCAGACTCCCAGTGTGAGCAGTGGTTCTTCAGGACAGACTAGAGCCAGTATGAGAGGAGAGCTAACATGAGGCAGCCCAGACTCCCAGTGTGAGCAGAGGTTCTTCAGGACAGACTAGAGCCAGTATGAGAGGAGAGCTAACATGAAGCAGCCCAGACTCCCAGTGTGAGCAGTGGTTCCTCAGGACAGACTAGAGCCAGTATGAGAGGAGAGCTAACATGAAGCAGCCCAGACTCCCAGTGTGAGCAGAGGTTCTTCAGGACAGACTAGAGCCAGTATGAGAGGAGAGCTAACATGAAGCAGCCCAGACTCCCAGTGTGAGCAGTGGTTCCTCAGGACAGACTAGAGCCAGTATGAGAGGAGAGCTAACATGAAGCAGCCCAGACTCCCAGTGTGAGCAGTGGTTCTTCAGGACAGACTAGAGCCAGTGTGAGAGGAGAGCTAACATGAAGCAGCCCAGACTCCCAGTGTGAGCAGTGGTTCTTCAGGACAGACTTGAGCCAGTGTGAGAGGAGAGCTAACATGAGGCAGCCCAGACTCCCAGTGTGAGCAGAGGTTCTTCAGGACAGACTTGAGCCAGTATGAGAGGAGAGCTAACATGAGGCAGCCCAGACTCCCAGTGTGAGCAGTGGTTCTTCAGGACAGACTAGAGCCAGTATGAGAGGAGAGCTAACATGATGTAGCCCAGACTCCCAGTGTGAGCAGTGGTTCCTCAGGACAGGCTACAGTTAGCAATGGGTAAGTGAAGCAGACACGGTGCTCTCGCGCTATAAGTGGACCGGGCTGTGCTGATACAGACTTGATCCTCTCTCAATCAGTAAACGACGTGAGACACATTTGACAGAAGAACCGAAAGTACCGAACCGTTTTTCATGTTCGAGCATAGCAAAGGTACAGAAGTTTGGGTATACCGTGCAACACAAACACATACTGCCCTCTACTTCCTTACCTCTTTCTTGCGGTTCTTGAGCATGTTCTGGAACTTGGACAGCTCCTTGTCCTGCTCGGCCTTGATGCGCTTGGCCTCGTCCCTCAGCCGGTTGGTGTGCTCCTGCTCCAGCCTCTCGATGGTCTGCTTCTGCTGTCTCTCCAGGTTCTCCACTTCCTGGTCGTAGTGGCGCTTCTTACTCTGCAGAATGAGGACGTCATTTTGATTCGGTGTCAGCTCGTCACTTTCGGTATAAATATAACTCGTTTTCAAACACTGGTCATCAATGAATGATTGGCATATTACAGAAAGCCATGGCATTTCAATGGCATCCCGTTTGCCTTGGATTTACTAGCTGGCTAGTGGATTCAGTCTCCGTCTAAACTGTGAGTGGCAGTTTGACTGACATACAGAAGGATTTACCTCGTCCAGAAATAAGTAATGACGTAACAGGACCAAAAGGCACATGGAAGCTGTGGTGTGGTGTGGACGGGACATACCTCTGTAATACTGGGCAGGGACTAACTGGTCTTACTGGGCTAATTCAGCTTACTCTTTCACAGCCATGTGTGGTTTAGCATGCTCCTTCAGGATTGGTTGTGACCACACCAGTAGGCAATCTTCTGTCACTGTGCTAGGTTGGACACAATGTGACTGGGGCCAGGGTCACGAATAGGCAATTGCAGTACTACACGGTACCAATAGATAGGTCTCAAAGAACCTCCCATTGAGGCTTTGACCAAAAAAAAGGATAGTGACTCACGGTCGTCTCCTGTTCGAAACGGCGGCAGATCTGCTCTTTCTGCTGCTGCAGTTTATTGCTGAGCTGCTGCTGGGCCCTCTGTTCCTCTTTCTGCAGGAGACGCAGCTCCCTCAGCTCCTGACGCCTGGGAGAGGAAGGGAAAAAACAAACATGAGAGGAACATCTTTTTCTCCAAAAGGAGATTAAACAACAAACATGGAGGAGGGAGGGAGGGAGGAACATCTCTTTTCTCCAATGAAAACGTTATATAACAAGACATCTCGATGCATGCGGCTCAGTAGCACTTTGATATGCAAATGTGCTGAGGTCAAAAGGGGGTGCAAAGCAATATTAGGAGGGTGTCCCTAATGTTTTGCATTGTCAATATACTAAAATAGCTACATTCACTAGTTCATTCAGTTCAGTTAGAGCCTAAACTTGAGCTTATACTGCAGGAGAGATGGATTATATCTTTGCATAGTATTGGCATATATTTCAATGCATAATGCTCAAAATGCTAATTCATGTAAATTAATCTTTACCTGAGGAACCTCATCTCCTCGTTCTTGGTGTCATTGTCGGTGATGATCTTCGACGTCGTCACGCTAACCTCGACTCCATCCACCACGAACCTACGGGTCTTCTTCAGTGTCTTCTTCTGGCGCTTGGTGTCCTGAAAAACAAAATGGTGGCAATAAATATACCATCAATATACTGTAGTTGGACTACTTCATGGGATAAAGCAGTCATTGTAAACATTACAATTCATAAGCATTTATAACACCGATAATAATGTATGAAGCATTTGTAATGGTGTATTCATAAGGGTTATTACTGGACTACTTAGCTATTACCAATGGATTTGATCAAAGACATTCTCTAAAGAGAGTCTATTGTGATGCCGTACCTGTATGGAGAGGGGTCCTGGCTCCTTGGTTTTGGTCAGGAAGCTGGAGATGGACAAGTTCATGTCTATGCTGCCGTTATCTGCAGCAGAACTACTCCTAGAGTCCGAATCCCTCTCCTTCTCATCGTTAGACTTCACTGGAGTCCCTGTCTCCGCAGTTGGCTTATACTCCACTCTCTCTTTCTCTCCTTCCTCCTCTTTCCAGACCACTGGAGATGCAGGTGTGAGTTTGTCGTCCACCTTAGTCTCCTCTGGGGTTGTCACGGTAACCTTTGCTTCCCTGCTAAGCTCCTCGTTGGCTGGTTCCTCCTCAACTTCCATCTTGTCTCCTGTTGGCTCTTCCTTGGCCTCTGACCCTTCTGCAGTGATCTCATTCGCCTGGACCTCAGCTGGGTCCACTTCCTTTTCATCTTGATTGGATATGGCCAGTTGCTCCATCTCCTTGTCCCCTATGGTGACTTCAGCATTGGAAACGGTTCCTTCTGGTTGGGGCTCTGCTGGTTTCTCTGCTGGTTCTGAATAAGTTATCTCACTGGGTTCTGTTGGGGAAACCTCTGTTATTTCTTGAACCTTCTCCTCCTCTTCCGTTACCTCTACTGGTTTCTCACTGGCTTCTGTTGTCTCTCCATTTATTGGAGCACTAAGGGTCTCATCCATTTTCTCCACTTCTGCAGTGACAGCAGGCTCCTCGACGAAGCCAGTGTCCACAACCAGGTTCTCCTCTGGTTTGACAACGCTTGGTTCAGGGACCTTTTCAACAATCTGTGGTGTCGGGATAACCGGTTCAGCCTTCTCCGGTAAAGACTCCAGGATGGAGGATGAGGGAGACTGAGGGAGTTTCTCGTCCTCCGAGCTGGCAACACTGGCATCGGACGGCGCACGTTTGTGACCCTGAAGAAAACGTGATGAAAATCAAAATGTAGGTTAAAATAAATCAACAGATAATGTCTGGATTAGCTTTCAAATAATAGAACTGTGGGAATGATTCTAAATAAATCCTTCTAACCAATTGTCAATCATTTTCCTTATTTTTGTCAAGTCAGTGCAGACTGCAGCCTGTTCTTTATAATGAACGATGAAGACCACAGAAGAATACACACTGTCCATCTATAATGTTTCACACTCTTTCATGTGGTTATTTTTCGAACTGAGCTGTCTGTGGTGTAACATACCCGCTGTGTCTCTCCATCCTCCTCCTCCTCTTCCTCCTTGTGATCCTCAATCTCCTCGTAAACCTCAGCCTTTGCTTCAGCGATCAGCTCCCTCAACGGCCTGCTGTCGGTCACAGTACTCAAAAATGGATGCTGCAACGATAAACAAAAAAGATGCATAATATTGAGGACACTTTTAGATATAAAGACTATTATGTCCTCTTGAAGTGTACTACTTACACTGCATCTGAAAAGACAACATACATATTTGTGCGATTTCAATACTTCAGTCAAAGAGGTACAATTGATTAGACCCGGAGGTCTGTCTACTGGGTAACTTTACTAACACCAATCTTAGGCAAAGCCATACTATAAAGCTAACAGAAATATTGCTAGCGATTGCCATGAAATGTATTGCCTTGAAATGGAAATTGGATTCCTCCCTGCCAGTTGCAATGTGGCTATCGGAAGTTAATAGTTGTATCCCTTTGGAGAAAATCACTTACTGCTTGAGGAATAAGTTAAAGACATTTTACAGAATTTGGCAACCTTTTATTGACTATATGGAGAATCTCCCCCCACATCTCATTGATTGAATCTATATATAATCCTCACAATGTTTCACACGTAATGTATACATACGTGTGTAGCCTACGGCAGGTGATCTAATGTCTCGTTATTTTTTTTATTATATATTTATTTTTTATTATTGTATGTTTGTTTATATAACTATAATTATAATTTATTTTTGTTACATTTGTCTGTTACTGTCACTTTGTCCTATCGTTGTCTAATATCTTTTCACTTTTGTTTTGAATGTTCTTAATTGGAAAATGCAAAAAAAAAGAAAAAAAAAAAAAGAAAAAAAAAGAGGTACAATTGAGACACATCACACAAATCAAGATACACAATTGAAAGAAAAATACAGTGTACAAAACATGACAGACTAACCAGGTGAATCCAGGTGAAAGCTATGATCCCTTATTGCTGCAATCCCGTTAACGGGATCAATATGACAACAGCCAGTGAAAGTGCAGGGTGGCAAATTCAAACAACAGAAATTTCATAATTGAAATTCCTCAAACATACATGTATCTTATACCATTTTAAAAGGTAATCTTGTTCTTAATCCCACCAAAGTGTCAGATTTTAAATAGGCTTTACAGAAAAAGCACCACAAACGATTATGTTAGGTCAAGTCACACCGCCAAGTCACAGAAAAATTCTGCCATTTTTCCAGCCAAAGAGAGGAGTCACAAAAAGCACAAATAGAGATAAAATTAATCACTAGCCTTTGATGCTCTTCATCAGATGACACTCATAAGACCTCATGTTACACAATACATTACACAATACAATCTGAGTATACAATGGCGCATTATGTTCAGTAGTTCCAAAAACATCCGGTGACATTGCAGAGAGCCACAGAAATTTACAGAAATACTCATTATAAATATTGATGAAAATACAAGTGTTATACATGGAAATACAGATAGACTTCTCCTTAATGCAACCGCTGTGTCAGATTTCAAAAAAGCTTTACGGAAAAAGCAAACCATGCAATAATCTGAGAACGGCGCTCAGAAAACAAATAGATATATTTGCCATGTTGGAGTCAACACAAATCCGAATTAACATTATAAATATGAATTTACCTTTGATGATCTTCATCAGAATGCACTCCCAGGAATCCCAGTTCCACCAAAAATGTTTGATTTGTTCGATAATGTCCATAATTTATGTCCAAATAGCTACTTTTGTTAGCGCGTTTGGTAAACAAATCCAAAGTCACGAAGCGCGTTCACTAGTTGCAGACGAAATGTCAAAAAGTTCTGTTACTGTCCGTAGAACCATGTCAAACGATGTATGGAATCAATCTTTGGGATGTTTTTAACATAAAACTTCAATAATATTCCAACCGGAGAATTCCTTGGTCTTCAGAAAAGCAAAGGAGCGCGAGCTACCTCTCATGTGAAATGCGCGTGACCAGCACGTGACTGCTGGCAGACCTCTGACTCAATGATCTCTCATTGAGTCCCCCTTCATAGTAGAATCCTCAAACAAGTTTCTAAAGACGGTTGACATCTTGTGGAAGCCTTAGGAAGTGCAACATAACCATTATCCCACTGTGTATTCAATAGGGGCTGAGTTGAAAATCGACCAACCTCAGACTTCCCACTTCCCTGTTGGATTTTCTCTCAGGTTTTTGCCTGCCATATGAGTTCTGTTATACTCACAGACATCATTCAAACAGTTTTAGAAACTTCAGAGTGTTTTCTATCCAATGCTAATAATACTATGCATATATTAGCAACTGGGACTGAGGAACAGGCAGTTTACTCTGGGCACCTTTTCATCCAAGCTACTCAATACTGCCACTGCAGCCATAATAAGTTTTAAATCCACTTCAATCAGTGTCGATGAAGGGGTTTTGATTTTGTAGCCATGAGACAATTCAGACATGCATTGTGTATGTCTGCGATTCAGAGGTTGAATGGGCAAGACAACATATTTAAGTGCCTTGGAATGGGGTATGATAGTAAGCGGCCAGGCGCACCAGTTTGAGTGTGTCAAGAACTCCAACGCTGCTGGGTTTTTCACACTCAACAGTTTCCTGCGTGTATCACGAATGGTCCACCACTCAAAGGACATCCAGACAACTGGACAACTGTGGGAAGCATTGGAGTCAACATGGACCAGCATCCCTCTGGAACACTTTCTAAACCTTGTAGTCCATACCTCGATGAGTTGAGCCTGTTCTGAGGGCAAAATGGGGTGCAACTCAACATTAGGAAGGTGTTCCTAATGTTTTGTCCACTCAGTGTACATTTAGTCAAAAATCTGAAGTACAATCTTCATAACAACTCAAAACAATCTGATTAATATACAAAGCACACGGTCTTCCCAAACGGTAAGGTAACTGCAGTCATAATGCTTGGCGGTCGCTCTTTAAACCCTTTCGGAAAGAAAAGCCTGTTGTGCTAACGGAGGCGCAGATGGGATAAGTAAGTGTCGTTAGCGCGCTAGCTAGCACACCAGGTACCTGGCTGACACAGATGTACCTTAGATGCACAGCTCATGATCATGATCAGGGCCAATATGGCCATGTATTTAATTTGACAGGTGGCCGTGGGGCAGAGTGATGTGCTAGGGGGCGGGGGGGTGAGGGAAAAAACAGAAGGAGGTGGGGTGAGGAGGAGAGGAGGGGGTTGAGGAGAAGAGGAGGTAGGGTGAGGGCAAAAGGGGGGAACAGGTGTGTCACCATTACCTGTAGAAGTTGTGCCACATTCCACCTGTTGTCCACATTCTTATCGAGACACTTTCTTAGGAAGTCACTGAACTCTGGAGACCTGAAGAGAGTGAATGGAGATCACTTGTAATAACTACAACATTGAAAATAGGCTACAATTAAACAGTGTCATTTATACCTCCCAAAGGCATTGAGGTAAATTAGAGTAGGTAGAACCATCTCAACAGATATGGCAAGTGCAGAGAGGAGTGAATTAGTGATACAATCTCTCTAGGCAAGAAAGTGCAAGAAGAGGAACATTGTGCAGAGTGACAGCGTATTAAAGGGGCATTTCTTCCTTCCTATTTAATTGAGGGTTCCTGAAGCCAAACCAAGACAGAAATAACTTGTCTGCCAGGCTGCCACATCACTGACTGACACGCCAGACTTACCAGCGCGAAGGCTGCATCAGGGTAGGAGGATCGGCCTTGGCTATTTTCAGCAGGACTCTCATAGGGTTCATCTCGTGGTTGGGAGGCTCAATCTGGGCCATCTCGATCAGAGTCACCCCCAGGGACCAGATGTCAGCCTTGTAGTCATACGGGCGGTCCTTAAACGTCTCACACATCACCACCTCCGGGGCCATCCTGAGAACAACGGATAAAAAAGAACCAATCAGAGGAAAGGAAATGTTTCAGTGAAATATGAATGACCAATGACAAAAGGACAAAATATATTAGGCGAAACGCAAATGACTATGAAACAAATGGTGTGGAAATGTGGAATTGTAGCATTTTCTGTACAGTAATATTGGGATTTTGTAGGCTAGACATTAAGGTTTCAATAAATTGAAATGTAAGTAAATATTATTTTGGGGGGGAATACATTAAAAAGTATATCAAGTTGACTGGTCAATTCAGAAGAATGGGGAGAAATAGTAGTTTGATGAATTACAACAGCATGACAGATTCTCATGTTTGACTCACCAGTATGGCGTCCCGATGAAAGAGTCTCTCCTCTGTAGTGTTTTGGTATTTTTGGCCGACACACCAAAGTCAGCTGAAACACCAATGGGAAACAGTGCTGCTATTAGCAACATGTTGTTGTTGTTCATAAGAATTAACCTAAGCCAGGGCTAGTCACCCTGGGGTCCGCGGCCCCTAGAGGTACCGCAAAAATATATACAGTATATATTGAAGTGATTTTCATTTTTTTTTTTATAACCTAAATGTTTATTAATATCGCGAGCATCACCAGAATATTTTTTAAATGACATACACTACCGTTAAAAGGTTTGAGGTCACTTAGAAAATGTCCTTGTTTTTGAAATAAAAGCATTAAAATAACATAAAATTGATCAGAAATACAGTGTGGACATTGTTCATGTTGTAAATAACTATTGTAGTTGGAAACGGCTGATTTTTGATGGAATATCTATATAGGCATACAGAGGCCCATTATCAGCAACCATTACTCCTGTGTTCCAATGGCATTTTGTGTTCGCTAATCCAAGTTCATCATTTTAAAAGGCTAATTGATCATTAGAAAACCCTTTTGCAATTATGTCAACACTGCTGAAAACTGTTGTCCTGATTAAAGAAGCGATACAACTGGCCTTCTTTAGACTAGTTGAGTATTCTTACAAGAACAAGGGCATTTCTAAGTGACCCCGAATTTTTAAACAGCAGAGTACCTACAGTAGAAAACAGGATATTATCTTATTTCTAACGATGTCAACTTTATTTCTCAACTCCTAACATCGAGCAAATTACACTCACTGTATCTGACATAGGCTTTGAAAATGCATCCGCGAATAGGCTACCAGTGTGGCAAGTGTCGCTGGCTGCTGGTAAGCTTTCTTGACTTGGACATACATTTTTGCCTACACACGACTAACCTTTGTTTAAGGAGATAAAAAGATGCTCTTGGCGAAAATGTGTTTGCTGTTACCATTCTAGCTAATAGGCTACGTTCAGGACCACAATGGAAATGAGTCCCAGACTTTATTGTGTGTTATCCCCTATGATTTCACTCATGTGCATGTTGTCTTTTTCAGGTGTGATTGTTTTTTTAAATATAATCAAATGAATAAAAATGTGGGCTCCTGAGTGGCGCAGCGGTCTAAGGCACTGCATCTCAGTGCAAGAGGCGTCACTACAGTCCCTGGTTCGAATCCAGGCTGCATCACATCCCAATCCATAGGGCTGCGTACAATCGGCCCAGCTTCACCCGTGTTTGGCCGTCATTGTAAATAAGAATTTGTTCTGAACTGACTTGCCTAGTTCATTTAAAAAAGAATAAACCAAACAATTATGTGAGAGTTCCTCTTCCAATTATAACACAGCTAGAAGGAGCCAGATGTCTCACCGGATGTATACATCTGAAGCATCCGCTTAAAACGACCAAATATAATGATGAGAGGAAGCCCAGTGGCGGGAAGTGGGAGGAGCTGAAGCTCGAAACTTGCCGACATTCGACAAATGTACTCCTTGATTAAACAATACAGTTCTCTTCCAAAAACTACAATGTCTGTTATGAACAGAGTGCACTAAGTTTTGTAGACTTGACCCTTTAGAAACAATTAGAAAAAATTGCATTGTTTAGGAGGGCAAGGGCGAATTGAGTTATTGCACACCCTCAGTTCACAGACTAGGCATTCCCTAACAGAAATATGCAAATACATGCTAGAACGTGCCAATAGGATTGCGCTAGCTGATGCTTGGCTCTGCCCAAACCTGGCTTGTTCTGCCCACTAAGCTTACTTTGCTCCCATTGGGAACAACACTGGTAGTGTATCTTGGGTTATGATGTGGGATGTCAAAACAATGAAAAACTATCTACCAAATCTATTAATTAAAAAATCTTAAATACTTATCCTTGCCAGTATCACTCACCTGATGAGAAGACATGTGACATTTTGTTTTCTGCTAACGAGGTGGTCCCTGGGCAAGATAATGTTGGAAGACCCCTGGCCTAAGCTAATGTATACAAGTCAAACAATTGTTTCTGAAATACATATAGGCCTTCAGCCAAATCCAGGCTTATTCAAAAGCATAACAGTAATCATGTTAGGGACACGAAAAACATGCGACAAAACATATTTTTATGTAACGTGTGCATCTGGACGATGACATCATGTGTTGTTTATAACAGAGTGTGTGTGTGTGTGAGTGTATGTACGTGTTTTTGTGTGTGTTTGTGATTAACCTTTCACAAAGTCTCTCACTGCCTGTCACTGACATGCAAACAGGCACTTTCACAGCCACTTTTGTTATGTCACTGTACTGACACAAACCCTACTTTGTACTGCATTATCACATCAAGCCTGTTACGCGCACAAAGTTATGACTCATCCTAATACACAACCTACTGCATGATGAGTCTGGAGCTTACTGTGTGGAGCAGCCCTCACTGTGTACCAAGATGACAGAACAATGATGACATGCAGGCTTTCCTAACACGCAATCGAATTTGTAGGCAGTTAGCATTGCCATAACTGAGTGACATAACTGACTCGTCGATGACGGCTACAATATTACGTGATGGAATATTTCTGTCTGTATATTGTGTTGTAAATGTTATGATAAACCTCACAAACAAATACCACCTTATTCCTCTTTATTTTCTTCCACATCTGCGCTAAACATATTTGGTGTTTCATAGCGGTGATATCATGTGTTTATTTTTGACTAAACGCACCAACAGATGCACTGTCTAACATCCAAGAATGCACTTCTATGGTGTATCCAGAAACTCCCCCTGGCCCTACTAAAAGCTGCAATACGTAACTTTTTGGTGAACCAACCAAATTCACATAGAAATGTGAGCTATAAATCTGTCGTTCTCATTGAAAGCAAGCCTTAGAAGCGGTAGATCTGTTCTATGTGTGCTATTTCTATGATTCCCATTCTTATGTTTTGTTTTGTGTCTTTTACACCAGCTTCAAAACGCTGAAAATATGGTTGCAGTCAATGCAGCTAAAAGTGGCACACAGGGGAATTGTTTGTTGCATAACATTGTTAATTAAAGAAATAAGTATACATTTGAAAGGTTCCCTTTATCCAATATTAGGTTTTGGTTGAAGATCTGATAACATTCAGCAGAAAGAAATATGCAAAGACAGGGGCAGATACTTTTTCAAGGCACCGTACAATATTTTGGATGATTGAAAATATATTTCACAGCGGTTTAGATGGTACAATGATTCTCTACTCACTGCTTGTTTTGTTACAAACTGAAAATAGGTCGAACTATTAGAATTTTAGCAACCAGCAAAATGGTGGAGCGACAGCCGAATAACCTTTTTTCTAACAGTGTATGGTAGTGATTTTTACTATGACTGAAAAGTGTCTTCTACTAAAGGACTAAATGTACATGTTAAGCTCAGATAGTTGGTTAGGACAGTGGTTTTCAAACGTCTCCTAGGGGACCCCTGGACATTTCACAATTTTGGTGTAGCCCTGAACTACATCACCTGAAACACCTATCCCAGGGTTTGATAGTTGACAAGTTGAATCAGGTGTGCTAGCTGTGGAATAGTTCTAATACATGGAACGGCTGCGAGTCCCCAGGGAGAGGTTTGTGAAACACACAGGGTTTAGGTAACTCCCAGCCCCTCTTCTCCAGTCTCTTACCCAGTTTGACGTCTCCGTTCAGGGATAGCAGGATGTTCCCAGCCTTCAGGTCTCTGTGGATCACCTTGTTGTCGTGGAGGTAGAGGAGGGCCTGGAGGGTCTGCTTACACACCACCCGGATCTGGGGCTCCGTCAGGGGCCTCTCTAGCTCTGAGGGACCGGGGCCACATAAACACATACTTAGCATTCCTCCTAACACACTGGGTTTCACTCACACAGTCACACACACACCCTCAGTAACAGGACTGAGCTGGCTAACGGCTGTATCAATGAAGAATGTTAATACTGACACCTTATCAATGCAGTATGAGGGTGGTCTACATCGTGTTGGTGCTAATCACTGGTAGTTCAATATCAGTTAACTGTTACTATACCGTTATACCCATCACATTGTCACCAGTGATTTATCGCTCCTCTGCTTATCACATTCTTTAGAAGTAGGATGTAGGAAGACTGACTCACCCAGCATGACGGCGTCCACCGCTCCACCCGCACAGAACTCTATCAGGATCTGCAGAATAAGAGAAGAATGGTTACAGTAGATGCAGTACAGTGGATTAAAGAAACAGCATTCATCTAATGAGGTTAAAATACCATAACAGCTTAAATACCACAGTAACAGGTAAACATACCATACATTCACAACAAACAATAGTGAGTGTTTACAGCGACACAAAGTAAGAGCCTTTTCCATCGTACTACAGGCCAACAAGTCACTGTGTCATGTGGTCTTTGTCAATGGAGTCCTGTCTGGACCCAGTAGCCTTACAATGCAAAGGATCTTAAAAGGGTCTCAAGTTCAATGATATCAAGACGCAACACACTTAACTCTACCTATCCTATCCATCACATAGGCCTAAGTAGTTACACTATGGACCAGCAACCTTCTCCCCTCCATACTTAACCCCCCCGTCACCTGCTTCATGTACAAACAACACTTTAAAAGTCTCCTTCTTTTAAAGACAAAACTCCCCGGTTTGTGGCCAGTATACTCAGAGTGTCTCGGAGTAGGCATTCTAATCTAGGATCAGTTTTCCCTTTTAAATCAATGAATGAATTTGATTATATGGACATTAGAGAGGACCTGATCTTAGATCAGAACTCCTACGGAGACGTTTTGTGTATACAGGCCCTGCTGTGTAAAACAACTTGAAAGTGAGTTGAACAGTGAATCTCCTCCTGCCACGTTCAGTGAATGAAACCTGCTGAGCCTTAAATGTTTTCAAGGAGCTCTCAATATGGCTGCCTTGCGCCGTGGAGGTAAGAGGATTGGTCAGAGGGGCCATTCTGTTACTTTGCTCTGAAGGCTTTCTCAGAGTATACACATGCAGCCTAGCCTAGCGTCGCTAGCCAGAACATAGCCCTTTCCCCAAATAGGATTAGGAGTTTCCATGCACGCCTCAGGTGGGAGGGGGCTAGCTTGAGCTGCAGAAGCGATAAGGCTAGGTATTCGGAGGAGAGAGACACCTAGCCATTCAGTGTAGGGGGGGGGTAGTATCGTTCGACGAGCATAGTCCTGATATGTCAATAGACTTTGGACTGTATCAGGCCTATAGCCTAACCTAGCCTAGCATGCTGCTAACACTACGGACACAACAGAGAATTAGGCTAACAAAAACAAAAAAACAAGCTCAATTTATCCACGGCCCTAATGTGCTCAATACAGTAAAACATGTAGTTAGTTAGGGCTGAGTAGAATAGAGAAATGCTACTGACAGCGAAACAATGGAAGACATATTTGGTGAGAGGTGCCAAGAAGAGGAAGAAAAAACACACTTCCTCAATGTAACAGTCAATGAGAAATTATAGGTACTCTATATTCTCCTTTTGGCTAGTATTTAGAGGGAAGTTGACCTGTTCAACTATTGAGGTTTAGAGTCAAACATAATTATTGCAACAATGACCCGTGTGACCTTTCTAAGAATAACTCATTTGTTTTTATTTACATTTTTTTAGTGGGTAGACCAGCTTTAGTATTGCAGATAGATTGTGGATTCCATCAATGTAATTGTCTGCATCATTTCCAATCCCCCATATATTTTTTGTAAATATATATATATATATAACAACAACAAAAATCCTTTACTGTGTTCCCCTAACCCTACCAACCCTACCAACCCTACCCAAATTGGAGTAAACTAATGGACAACAACTCTTAGGCTTCTACTTCCAGATTATACATACTATATACATTTCACGGACACAGTATATTTTACAATAGTTCTCTTTTTGTTTGTTTTTAGTCCCAGCTCCACTCAACCCCTCCCATCTATCTCTGAACACCATCCAGTTGATTTCTATTTGCCATATATTTTGAGACTGTGCTGTGATGTTTTTACAAAAGATTAACCAATTCTTAGCTTAGCCTTATTACAACTATATCGAACATAAAATTCAACAAAAACCTTTCATTCTACCCAACAAAACTGTAAAATAAGACAGTATGCTCCGCCTAAGCCTATGCCTTGAAACAGCCTTGTCATTCATACAGGCCCTTGTGGTGTTGTTTCACTGGTAGGCGATCTGTTGTTTTGGTCCAGCTGCATGTACAATCGTGTACAATAGGCCAAACAGTGGGTCTTTACAGTAGCAGGCGGGTAGAGAGAAACTACAGGGCTGTCACCATGACTTCCTCTCCCAGCACACACACAGCCCTCTGAGGAGCCATTCATGTGATGCAGAGAGAGAAGGAGGACAACTCTGAGATAGCAGCTGTGTGGCTAAGATCCTAAACAAAGGTTAAAAGGTCAGGTAAATTTTGGTTTGGGAGACAAAGATATGCAACATATGACAAAATAGGCATATGATCTGACCTGTGATTAGGCATAACAGTCTAAGGTCAAGTACATTGGGGTTAGGATAGGAAATTAGAATGGCTGAGTCTGCACATCCGTAGGTAACAGCCCCTCCGTCCCTTTTCCCCAGAGCTGAAGATCTGAATCACTTACTGCGCATGTTTCTTTACCTTTACGCAAATAATGTTGTCGTCACCCTCCATTCATCATTTCTCACTGTCAATCGTTAATGATAATTATTTTAGTTTTACCAGTGAAAAGTCCATGAAGCATATGCATACCAATCATTTGATCTCATTCAGTTTCATGGGGATATGCATTTACTGTGCCTTCGGAAAGTATTCAGACCCCTTGACTTTTTCACATTTTGTTACGTTACAGCCTTATCCTAAAATGGATTCAATATATATTTCTCAGCAATCTACACACAATACCCCATAATGACAAAGCGAAAACGGGTTTGTAGAATTTTTTGCAAATTCATAAAAAAAAAAAACACTATTTACATAACTATTCAAACCCCTTTGCTATGAGACTTGAAATTGAGTTCAGTTGCATCCTGTTTCCATTGATCAACCTTGAGATGTTTCTACAACTTGATTGGAGTCCACCTGTGGTAAATTAAATAGATTGGACATGATTTGGAAAGGCGCACACCTGTCTATATAAGGTCCCACAGTTGACAGTGTTATGTCAGAGCAAAAACCAAGCCATGAGATCGAAGGAATTGTCCGTAGTTCTCCGAAACAGGATTGTGTCGAGTCACAGATATGGGGAAGGTTACCAAAACATTTATGCAGCATTGAAGGTCCCAAGAACACAGTGGCCTCTATCAGTCTTAAATGGGAGAAATTTGGAACCACCAAGACTCCCTCGAGCTGGCCGCCCAGCCAAATTGAGCAATTGGGGGAGAAGGGCCTTGGTCAGGGAGATGACCAAGAACCCGATGGTCACTCTGACAGAGGTCTAGAGTTTCTCTGTGGAGATGGGAGAACCTTCCAGAAGAACAGCCACTTATGCAGCACTCCACCAAATCAGGCCTTTATGGTAGAGTGGCCCAGACAGAAGCCACTCCTCAGTTAAAGGCACCTGACAGCTCGCTTGGAGTTTGCCAAAAGGCACCTAAAGACTCTCAGACCATGAGAAAAGAGGTTCTCTGGTCTGATGAAACCAAGATTGAACTATTTGGTCTGAATGCCAAGCGTCACGTCTGGAAGAAACCTGGAACCATCCCTTCGGTGAAGCATGGTGGTGGCAGCATGATGTATGTTTTTTCAGCAGCAGGGACTGGGAGACTAGTCAGGATCGAGGCAAAGATGAACGGAGCAAAGCACAGGAGAGATCCTTGATGAAAATCGTCTCCAGAGAGCTCAAACTGGGACGAAGATTCACCTTCAAATCAGGACAACGGACACAGTCAAGACAATGCAGGAGTGGCTTCGCGACAAGTCTCTGAATGTCCTTGAGTGGCCCAGCCAGAGCCCAAACTTGAACCTGATTGAACATCTCTGGAGACACCTGAAAATAGCTGTGCAGCAACGCTCCCCATCCAACCTGACAAAGCTAGAGAGGATCTGCAAAGAAGAAAGGGAAAAACTCCCCAAATACAGGTGTGCCAAGCTTGTAGCCTCATACCCAAGAAGGCTGAAGGTTGTAATCGCTGCCAAAGGTGCTTCAACAAAGTACTGAGCAAAGGGTCTGTGATATTGTGATATTTCAGTTTTTTATTTAAAAAAACGTTTTTGATTTGTTATTATGGGCTAGTGTGTGTAGATTGATGGGGGGGGGGGACTATTTAATCAATTTTAGAATAAGGCTGTAACATAACTAAATGTTGAAAAAGTCAACGGGTCTGAATACTTCCGAAGGCACTGTAGCTCTTCTTGAGTTATTTCGAGGTAGCCTACAGTGTTGTTCCGAGGTAGCCTACAGTGTTGTTCCGAGGTAGCCTACAGTGTTGTTCCGAGGTAGCCTACAGTGTTGTTCCGAGGTAGCCTACAGTGTTGTTCGAGGTAGCCTACAGTGTTGTTCCGAGGTAGCCTACAGTGTTGTTTCGAGGTAGCCTACAGTGTTGTTCCGAGGTAGCCTACAGTGTTGTTCCGAGGTAGCCTACAGTGTTGTTCCGAGGTAGCCTACAGTGTTGTTCCGAGGTAGCCTACAGTGTTGTTCTGAGGTAGCCTACAGCGTTGTTCCGAGGTAGCCTACAGCGTTGTTCCGAGGTAGCCTACAGTGTTGTTTCGAGGTAGCCTACAGTGTTGTTCCGAGGTAGCCTACAGTGTTGTTCCGAGGTAGCCTACAGCGTTGTTCCGAGGTAGCCTACAGCGTTGTTCCGAGGTAGCCTACAGTGTTGTTCCGAGGTAGCCTACAGTGTTGTTCCGAGGTCGCCTACAGCGTTGTTCTGAGGTCGCCTAGAGCGTTGTTCCGAGGTAGCCTACAGTGTTGTTCCGAGGTAGCCTACAGTGTTGTTCCGAGGTAGCCTACAGTGTTGTTCCGAGGTAGCCTACAGTGTTGTTCCGAGGTCGCCTACAGCGTTGTTCCGAGGTAGCCTACAGCGTTGTTCCGAGGTAGCCTACAGTGTTGTTCCGAGGTAGCCTACAGCGTTGTTCCGAGGTAGCCTACAGTGTTGTTCCGAGGTAGCCTACAGTGTTGTTTCGAGGTAGCCTACAGTGTTGTTCCGAGGTAGCCTACAGTGTTGTTCCGAGGTAGCCTACAGTGTTGTTTCGAGGTAGCCTACAGTGTTGTTCCGAGGTAGCCTACAGTGTTGTTCCGAGGTAGCCTACAGTGTTGTTTCGAGGTAGCCTACAGTGTTGTTCCGAGGTAGCCTACAGTGTAGAATACCATCATTAAGTGATCTCGCAGACATTGATTCAGCTTTGATCTAACTTTATTAAACGAGCACCATTCGCCAGAGTGGCCTGTTCTCTACAAGTAGAGCAGAGACTGTGGGCAAAGTAGAGAATCCTGTACATGTGCAGAAGCTCCGGGACCTTTAGCTGCCCGTCTATCCAATAACTTGCAAAGTGGGTATGTGCATGGTAAAAGAGTTAGCTTCAGTCACACATTGTGGAAACCCAAGTGAAATTGAGGAAACATAAAATGGCTACTGTCCCTAATATAACCCCTTAAAAAACATAATGTGGTTTTACCACATTGTTATTAGAGCCATATCAAATGAGGAAGACTAAATAAATCCCATCTTCAGACTTGACCTCGACACAGCCTTTTAGAACGTCAAGTCTTTCATCTACAGCAAGAGCTCCTGTGCTCATCTCTTGCTCTCTCTAGTTACACACCAGCTACCATGTAAGTGGCAGGTAGCCTAGTGGTTAGAGCGTTGGGCCAGCAACCGAAAGGTTGTTAGATCGAATCCCCTGAGCGGACAAGGTAAAAATCTGACGTTCTGCACCCGAACAAGGCAGTTAACCCACTGTTACCGGGCCGTCATTGTAAATAAGCCTTTGTTCTTAATTGACTTGCCTTGTTAAATAAAGGCTAAATAAAAAAGCCTAGATAATAATCAATACACAACCTCTATTGGTCTAGAAGCCATTGTTCAGCAGACAATGGAGAGGAAAGGGCTGACCACTCAACAGAGCTGCAGTGTCACCAAATACTGCAGGTAATCATCACAGCTTTTGATGAGTCCGATTACTGATAATATGTCTATGTGGATGTTTCTATGTCGGCAGGGAGGGAGCCACTTATTATTTCCCAGCTTGAAAAAAAGCGATGGAGCTTTTGTCTCGTTCTGCTTTGGGGCTCTTGGGAGGCTAGGGTATGTAACCTATCAGGTAGCACCTTAGAAGAACTGACCTTGTGGATTTAGATTTTATATTACGTATTATTTGTTGAATCCATTTCTCCTGAATGAAAGGTGGAAATGCCTTTGTTTTATAGGTAGTCTTTTGTATTATATTCCTATATAGCTTGGTTCACTTTAGGTGTCCTATGCCAAGAAGACCAAAACAAAACAGATGGTCCCTTATTACTAGCTAGTTAGATATGATCAAACTACTCCTTGCAATCCCTGAGCGTACAAATGTCCTAATTTATGCATGACCACTTTCCCAATGCAATTATGTCCTCCTTATCTACGGACACAGGTGTGCCCTGGGAAAAGTCATCTGAAACTAGATCTACAAATCCAATCAAAATTCACAGGAAGTGACCACCATCCCCCAAGGAGAGGACTAGAACAATGTGTACACAAAGAGAGGGTTATATGGATGGACTCTATAGTTATTTTGGGAGGTGACAGAAAGACACAACATCACTCAGTGATATCGTGACGACGAAAAATGCAATGTAATACAAAAATGAATTTCCATATCAAATATGGCAATAACCTACAATAAATGCTGCTAGTGTACGTGCTCGTTTGAACTTTGACCTGGGAAGACAATAACCGAGGTAGCGTAGGTGTGAGAGGAGGATGAACATTCCATTGTACTGACAGCCATGACACAGGTCAGTCCTCACAACTCATAATAGCCTAGTTAAGAGGCCCCAGTGAAGGACGACACTGCAGCACACTGCTAATCTTAGCTGATTCTCCATAAACCATTCCATCTCACAACCAATGTTCCGGTGAATAGACCTTCAAGAGTTTGTGCTATTACTAACATCAATACACTATCACAGCAACACAGTCCAACCTCCGCTGAGAACGCCCCTCGCTACTCACCCATAGCTTGCTGTCGTAGTAGAAGGCATCCAGCAGCTTCACTATGTTGTGATGGTCACAGGAGGCCAGGATATCGATCTCTACCATATAGTCCTCCAGCTCCTCCTCAGTCTTGGTGTCGATCACTTTAGCTGCAGCCAGAATGCCTGTTAGCTTGTTCTGGGCCTAAGAGACACACAGGTAGAAGTGAGAGGGTTATTATGGTGGATTCTGACAATGGAATAGACTTGAGTTCTGTTGAGGTTCGCGGAAGACGTACCAAGGTTAGAGTGAGCGAGTTATTTTTTTGTGGGGGGGGGCTTTGTGGAAATTATAGAATAGAATGGGTCCCGTTGTTGCTCTCATCATAGGAGTCAAGAGAAGAGTTGAGATCAGATTTCACATGACGTTCGCAAAAAAACTAAAAGCAGCAAACTGACACTTTCTCAAAATGTATTTTTCACATCTTCGATGACGACCATCGCAGCACAAGTCCCAATTCCATTTGAAGTGGAAGTGTCTGCCGTTTGTTTTGGTCGTGTCTCATAGCAGGATGTGCTGGATGAGGACAGCAGTGATATGGGATATGGCACTTCCTCTTAACCTGGGTTGTGTTCCTCAGGTCACGTCTGCCATTCAAATGATTTGAATACATTATCCCGTATTATCACATTACACATGATCACATTCACAGGATGGATCCATATTCAGCACACACACACACACACACACACACACACACACACACACACACACACACACACACACACACACACACACACACACACACACACACACACACACACACACACACACACACACTTCTCTTTCACTACGAATGGATGGGGAGTTTGGAGGCCGGTTCAAATAGGATGACTCATCATGAGATTGCAGCATATTCGATTTGGCCTGCTGTAGCTCTAGTAGTGCCAGGATGGTCCATTATTTACTATTCTTAGTAAATGTAGAGTAAATGCTGCTGTGCTTTGTTTATGGAGCAGCCAACGGTTTGGTTGTAGGAGTCGTCAACTTCACATGGCATCTGTTACTAAACTGACTAAGGCATATGGGATTCTCTACGACAAGTAATAGTTAGATTTGGAAACCATAATAGATCAGAAATACATTGAAAACAGAGCACAATCATGGTAGGGATCCAGATGGCTATACCGTTACACCATGTCCATAAATAGGCTGGTGGCTACAGAAGAACAAGCAAGCTAATTGTTAAAGCGTCGACAAAGCACCCTGCTACTGGTCTTGGCCCTCCACTCACGGGTGACCACATTCAATGTCACTCATGTAAACAATGCGTTTTGCTCTGCCCATGCATCGAGGTCGGTGAAAACAATGCCACAATGTATTGCGACTCATCTAACACGGTTTAGGGCTGCTGTGAAAGGCTTAACATTCAGAGCTGGGGAATAGCTGTGTGTGTGTGTGGGGGGACTGGAGACAGTGTAGTTGCCATTGTTGACCAAAATGAAAAGAATGGCAGTCATTAATCCGATGTTGGGCTTAGTCCTAATCATAAGAGTAAGAAATAACACTTCCAGTCGTAGCCGAAGGGAAGAATTCCAAGGAACACGATGTAAGATTTATTACTCCAATTGGTTACAGCAGAGTGGTCGGAGACGAACACACACATGACATGACTCTTGAAAGATGGTGTTAAACTGTACGTGTAACGTGTTTACAATGTCATCATCATTGCTACAACAAATCAGAAGGTCTACGATGACTGAAAAGGACCTATCCTACCTTATAGACTTTCCCAAAGGCTCCATCCCCCAGTTCTCCAATGATCTCCCATATCTCCTCTGGGTTCTCGTCTCTGTGGACATGCTCATACTGTTTCTTCTTCTTCTCAGCACCCAATTTAAAGATTTTACGGAAATTGAAAAAGGATGCCATTTTCACGCCTGCCTTCTTCAGATAGACAGTTGACAAAGGAATGAATATCCAGCAATTCGAAGATCATCAGTGCGTTCTACTGCATAGGACTTGAACTGTTGTGTTTACTTAGGTCCCATGGTGTGTTCTTGAGTCAAGCAGACTCCGGGGTGGCATATTCAATCGGTTACAGTATTATAACAATTCAGAATGATTTCAAATACTGTTAGACTGAAATAATTGATGGTCAAACCGTTATTATGGCAACGATATCACAGTTATCCCATAACAAAATTAAGTTCCAACGACATCATGGGCTATTGTTGATTCTTACACCAACAATATTCACTTTGATGTCTCCTGGCATTGTATTTCCGTCCAAAGAATAGACTTTCACAGTGCAAAGTAAGCACGGGAAGTTGCTGCTGTTCCTTAACTCAGAACAACCAACACTGGCCTGACAACGCAAACGGCAGGGCTCTTTCCTCAACCAAAGAGCAAACAGAGAAGGTACAGAATCGACCCTTCAAAAGAATTCTATTCCAATAAATGTTATATTCGATCCCCCAAAGTCACTTGAATGTTTGTATATCGAATAAAAACACCGTTGGTATGATAAGACAATCTTCTTTCCCTTGGCGAAGCACGGGGTCCAGTAATCTAGAGGATTTGGTGTCAAATGCGCGTTCATGAGCCCGCAACTGTTGTTCTTTTACTTCTTCACGCTTGATCGATGTTGGAGGAGAGAGCTCCTAGAGGACGTTGCTTCCACCCTCAGCACTGGAGGCTAGCATTATGTGTTAGACATGATTCACAAATGAAAGAAAACGTTTCAATAATATTTTAAGGAGTACGACATTTTGTAGAGGCCTATTCAATGCATTCATAGTCCAGGCCTATTGTTCAGCCCTGCAACATTTTGTAAATCCTAAGTCAAATTTAACGAGAAAGAAAAGCCATATAGCCTCATTAAAAAAAGATTGCACATTTACCCTAATATTGAAAATGTTCAATTCTGATAATTGCATCAATATGAGAGATAATACAGTCTGATACAGTGATGGGTTTCTTTATTCTCTCATTATATTGCTTAAAACGACATGTCCCAGATACCCATGCGAGACGTGCACTCGCTCGTGCAGCCGCAAACTTTTCAACACTGTTATCTTTACCACATTTACATATATTAATAATCATCCTTCACGAGTAAAATATGTTAACATAAATACATCGTTTATTTAATCTGTTCTATTTTCATATTTTTTTTACATCTATATATTTACGTGTGGGAAATTCACGTGACCGGAAACTCAGACTTCTGCGGAAGCTGTGCAAATATTTGCTCAAATATCAAACCATTTCCCGGGAAAACGAAGCAAAACAAACTAACTAAGCGAGGGAGAGATGAGTAATCGTTCGTAAGTAACTAGGTTAGCTTGCTACTTTTGATTGTCTTTGATCGCGTGTAGTGAGTCGCCTATGATGGTATGCAGCCTGAAGCGAAGGATCCAGAGGAGGATAGTGTCTGGGAGGAACCACCTTCAATGCTGTGGGGACTGGACCCCATGTTCAACGCTTTCACCAGGCTCTATGTCAAAGACATCCTACAGATGAGAGAGTCCTGTCAAGTGTCAGGTACTTTTACCTTCAGTTTTGACAACGTGAATGCCACTGTCATGTTTATTCAACATTACTAGCTAACACATTTGATTTCCCGTAACCTAGGGATATACTTCTACAACTCTCACCCGATATTCAAAGTTGATGTGCTCGGGACTGTGGTGTACAAACGAGAGCGAGAAGACTTCTTCTGTTACGGAGGTAATGATGAAGCTCAGTTGATTCATTTTGAAATATTCCTATTTTGTCTCTTCACATCAAACTATTATCCACATGCAAACATTGAGTCCAATATGGTTGATGTTATCATTGCTTCACAGTTGATGATGGTACTGGTGTTATAAACAGCCTTTGCTGGAAAGATGAACCGTGGAGGGAGCAAGGTGACCCTGCTACACGTAAGTGCAGATATTCTCATTATAGCTGTGTCAGCCCTGTTCATGTTCACGGTTGGCTGTAATATCTTCAGCAGGGGCAAGGTCCTTCGGTAGCAGCGCTCGTGAAGACTTCAACCCAGCCAGCGAGCTGAAGAAACTACGGCAAGCCCAACATAGCAGCTCCCACCTGGAGATAGGAGAACTGCTCAGGGTGCGAGGGCCCGTCAAGACCTCCAGACAACAGCGAGAGATAATGGCCTCTACTTACTGTGAGTGGAGAGGTGACACATGAGCATGGTCACACAGACGCAGGCATGCACGGTCATGCGCATGTGGACACACACTTCTGCATTTTGCAACTATACACAGTTTATTAAACCTGACATTGTTGTCCAGACAATCTCTAATGGCCCCCCAATATGTTGGTTGAAGATAAAGTGTCAGACCCGGTGATGGCGGTCCAGATATCCTGGATGATGGAGGTTCCTCAGCTCTACAGACAGTGCTATGATAAACCATTCCATCTGGACAGCAGTGCACAGAACACTAACATTCAAGGGTAGGTCTAATAATCTCTTTAGCTGTATTCAATCGCCGGTCAGTGAGGAGCAGCATCATTTCGGCTAGTATGCATGATATATCTTCAAACTTTGATTTAGTGACGTTTTTGTGAATATCTTTATGGCTTATTTGGTATTCCTGCAGTGGTTCTGCTTCCTACCTGCTTGGCAGAGCCACTCGTATCCTGAAGGACTTCCTGAAAGAGAAAGAAGTCACCAGGTTCAGACCTTATGATGTCCAGGACCTTCTACAGCCTCTGGTCTCCAGACAACCTCAGAAGACAGCAGCAGAACAAGTACACATACAGTGGGAAGAACAAGTATTTGATACACTGCTGATTTAGCATGTTTTCCTACTTACAAAGCATGTAGAGGTCTGTATTTTTTAAATCATAGGTACACTTCAACTGTGAGATGGAATCTAAAACAACATTTTTAAAAATCACATTGTATGATTTTTAAGTAATTCATTTGCATTTTATTGCATGATATAAGTATTTGATACATCAGAAAAGCAGAACTTAATATTTGGTACAGAAACCTTTGTTTGCAATTACAGAGATTCCTGTAGTTCTTGACCAGGTTTGCACACACTGCAGTAGGGATTTTAGCCCACTCCTCCATACAGACCTTCTCCAGATCCTTCAGGTTTTGGGGCTGTTGCTGGGCAATACGGACTTTCAGCTCCCTCCAAAGATTTTCTATTGGCTAGGCCACTCCAGGACCTTGAGATGCTTCTTACGGAGCCACTCCTTAGTTGCCCTGGCTGTGTGTTTCGGGTCATTGTCATGCTGGAAGACCCAGCCACAACCCATCTTCAATGCTCTTACTGAGGGAAGGAGGTTGTTGGCCAAGATCTCGCGATATATGGCCCCATCCATCCTCCCCTCAATACGGTGCAGTTGACCTGTCCCCTTTGCAGAAAAGCATTCCCAAAGAATGATGTTTCCACCTCCATGCTTCACAGTTGGGATGGTGTTGTTGGGGTCCTCCAAACATGGCGAGTGGAGTTTAGACCACAAAGCTCTTTTTGTCTCATCAGACCACATGACCTTCTCCCATTCCTCCTCTGGATCATCCAGATGGCCATTGGCAAACTTCAGACGGGCCTGGACATGCGCTGGCTTGAGCAGGGAGACCTTGCATGTGCTGCAGGAGTTTAATCCATGACGGCGTAGTGTGTTACTAATGGTTCTTTGAGACTGTGGTCCCAGCTCTCTTCAGGTCATTGACCAGGTCCTGCCGTGTAGTTCTGGATAGATCCCTCACCTTTCACATGGTCATTGATGCCCCACGAGGTGAGATCTTGCATGGAGCCCCAGACCGAGGGTGATTGACCGTCATCTTGAACTTCTTCCATTTTCTAATAATTGCGCCAACAGTTGTTGCCTTCTCACCAAGCTGCTTGCCTATTGTCCTGTAGCCCATCCCAGCCTTGTGCAGGTCTACAATTTTATCCCTGATGTCCTTACACCCTCTCTGGTCTTGGCCATTGTGAAGAGGTTGGAGTCTGTTTGTTTGATTGAGTGTGTCTTTATACAGGTAATGAGTTCAAACAGGTGCAGTTATACAGGTAATGAGTGGAGAACAGGAGGGCTTCTTAAAGAAAAACTTGTGAGGCCTGTGAGAGCCTGAATTATTTTATTTTTTTATTTTTTATTTCACCTTTATTTAACCAGGTAGGCTAGTTGAGAACAAGTTCTCATTTGCAACTGCGACCTGGCCAAGATAAAGCATAGCAGTGTGAACAGACAACACAGAGTTACACATGGAGTAAACAATTAACAAGTCAATAACACAGTAGAAAAAAAAGGGGAGTCTATATACAATGTGTGCAAAAGGCATGAGGAGGTAGGCGAATAATTACAATTTTGCAGATTAACACTGGAGTGATAAATGATCAAATAAAAACAGTATGGGGATGAGGTAGATGAAAATGGGTGGGCTATTTACCAATAGACTATGTGCAGCTGCAGCGATCGGTTAGCTGCTCAGATAGCTGATGTTTGAAGCCTGAATTCTTACTGGTGGGTATGTGATCAAATACGTATGTCATGCAATAAAATGCTAATGAATTACTTAAAAATCATACATTGTGATTTTCTGGATTTTTGTTTTAGATTCCGTCTCTCACAGTTGAAGTGTACCTATGATAAAAATGACAGGCCTCTACATGCTTTGTACTGTAAGTAGGAAACACTGCCGATTTTGCAGGTTATCAAATACTTGTTCTCCCCACTGTATATGCATATAGGCTAGATCATTTGTGAAACATCTATGTAGGCATTATAAAGGGTTTATGAAGGCACCATTAAGCTTTTAAGTTGTTCATTTTAAAGTGGAACCGTATTTAAAAAAAAAAAAATCTGATTTGATGCTAGGAGCCTGAGGCTGGTCCATCATCGGGTCCACCAACATCTTTCAAACAGCTCAGGGAGCTACTCCAGAAGAGCCTTCAGATCCTGCAGGACGAAGGATTGGTGTTCCGCAAGGTCAAATGTCAGGATGAGGTCTACCATGTAAGCAGCATCACATCAAGATAGATATCACAGAGGATCTCAGTGCTATGTGAAGCTCATCAAACACATTGACCCTGAGGCTCATGGGATGTGGGACACAAGCAAAGTGCTCAGCATACAAGAAAGAATGATTTTGAGACTGATCTTTCATTGTATTATTGTGGTGACTGAAGGTTATATTGGAATGACACAAGTATTGATTCTACCGTATTTCACCCCTTTAGGTAACAGAACGGGACAAGGATCTCCTCATAGCAATCAGAGACATTCTTCGGGAAGATTGCAGACGAGAGAAATGTAAGGGCATTTCCCCTCTTCTTACTCATTTAGAGTACTTTACAATATACTGCTCCCCCAGTGCTATACCAGTGTATTATAATATGTATTGATGGTATTTCTCTTGTGTTGCCAGATGCAGAAAAGGGTTGCCACATCCTGCACATCCTGTCCAGTGTGAGACAGAGGTACAGTCGCAACGTGAGCAAGGCAGCCTTGGAGCTGGTCCTCAAAGCTCTGGAGTGTAATAGTGACATCATCAGCACCGGTGACAGTCATTACACTATCATCTGACGCTGATTTAGACATTCTGGGACATTCCACAAACTGTCTGAAATGGAAGTGAAACGGGGAGGTACTATCCGACCTTAACATGGCCGTCTTCAAGATGTCAGTCGCTATCAATCATGCTGGAGCTATGTACATTTGTATGAATGTATATTTAAGGAGTACAGTTTTGTGCAATATACATTTTTAAAAATGTGCTAAAGTTGTATAAATGATGTGTACAATACCTGGATTTAAAATTAAACTTGGAGCATATGTTCATTTTGCACACGGGGGCAGTATTTCGTCGTTTAATATGCACCGCGATGCAGCCCGTTCGCTGATTGGTCCACTTTGAAACATCTGTATCCATACGTCCAAGCTATTGATGAGAGCAGCCTATAGCGTCTTATGACTCAGTTGCCACCGCTGTCAACGAAACTGCGAGGCATAAGAAGCAATATATGGAATCGTTTATGCTATCTAGGCCCAAAGAACAAATGTTGTTATAACCATTACAAAGGCTACAAATAGCTATTTAACCATAAATGCTTTTGATAATGAAGAGTTAAATTGTTATGCTGAAACCAATCACATTCATAAAAAGGTATCCTTACATGATCCAAGCGCAGTGTGACGTTCACATTTTTCTTGTCATTAGCTACATTGTAGCCACTGTTGGGAACACTTTGAGGAAGGTTTACAGCTCGTGAATATTATTACAATGATTACGCATCTTTTCCAACATATCTAAATGTTTACAAACATATAGACAATGCCAAGATACACAGAACTACATGCAAGTATACCATAAACTCTGAGTTGGAATATGGGACTTCAGTCTTCTAGCACAGTTTATCCCAAATGCTTGATCCCACTGGTGGACGCACGACAAGCAAGCCCATCCCACTAACCCATCCCACCCCCCCAAAAAATAAAAGATTTGCTCTGCGCCTTGCTTGCTTCTGGAGGCATTTGGCGGTGAATTCGGTGGCTTTTTCAGTCTACCCCAACCCTATATAGCCTACAGGTATGCACCCCTCGCTGAAGGTATTGTGGTCCAACACAAAGGAACTCGCTCCACTTTCCTATTTGAGGTGACCTCCTTCTCAGCATGCGACTGCTTGCCAGCCTGCCTTGTTGTCCAACGTGAAGATATCGCCTTTCGGATTTCGGGCAGAATGTTTTAGCCATATAAAGATATATTTTCAATTGATAGCGACTATGATATATTCTGCATTTTGGGTATATTTCGCATACTCAAGGCAAGACATTTGATTCCCTGCGCCGGAACATTAGCTAGAATCGATCACCCAATCAATGAATGTCCTTATTGAATTCTTCTTCTCCAACGTTTCTTGAACTGCAGAGGCTATAGCCTACTACAGGAACTGGGATATTGCATTTATTGTGTGTGTACGCTGTAGCCATTTCCAACGTCAAGATGCAGTTTCGGACAGTGTTGGATGTAAAAGTCGTGGACGTGGAGAAGCGGCGCAATCCGTCCAAACATTACGTGAGTAGGATACCCCCTCACCCTTTACCTACCTGGGTCCATTCAAAATCCGAACTACAATGACTACCTCATATATTCTGTATCTATTTATGAATAGAATACACGTTGAAAGGTTTCACCACTTATAGCCTAGACCACTCATCGCAGCTCATTACAGTTTTGATTAAACTAGCCAATGATTCATGAGTTATTGATTCAGTCTGCCAATCAATATCTCCGTTTATCAAATTGTGTAGATGATATATTCTGTGTATGACACTGGCCTCTTAGAACACATATGTCATTCCAGTCATTCATTTGAATGTGTTAAAGCCTAACCCATGAATATAAAGAAGGGTTATAACTAGTGACAATACAGACACTATAAGTAATGACACGTTACGACTGTGGCGGATCTTTTTCAACAACCTGAGAACCGAACTGTGATGCTTTATTCAACTGGAACTAATATAGACTAGTTTTGTATATCTCGTGAGTTTCTTAGAATGCCACATCTGTAGAGACTATGTCATGAGAATGATAACAACCTTTGTCATAAATGGTGGTATGACATACTACTTATGACTTAAGTTGTTCAGTTGGTAGAGCATGTCAGTTGTGGGTTTGATTCCCGGGGCCACCCATTCGTAAAATGTATGCACCCATGACTGTCGCTTTGGATAAAAGCATCTGCCAAATGGCATATATTATATTATTATATTATAAATCACAAGACCTGGCATAGTTTATTGCCAATTCAAGCTAAAACACATTTAATGAGACAAATTCACTGTTTAGTACAGTACCTCCAGTCTAGAATCATGCAGGCAATCGCCAAAGTGAATGATTGGATAGACTACCCGTACATGTTTATCATGAACTCATGAATTCAGTAGTCATCCTCTGTGTTGTACAATTGAACACAGAGCTACTGTATTCTACCTATAGGTCCCTCAAGGCAGCTTACTGTACTCTTGGGAAAGTGATATTTTTGAACTTTGCCTACAGCAGGCATACAAATCAATATCTCATTACACTCCAGACTCGTGGGACTCGACACATAGCTAACAAACAAGTTATTATCAATCTCATTAAATATGCTCATACTCGATGTTGTCAACTCAAACACTCCATGTTGCTGATGAAATAATCATGCACTCAGGCAAGTATATTATATTTTCAGAATTTCCCTGTAGTGTGCTTATACATCAATATCTCTTTAAGATTTACACACATGCAGGCTTTTGGGATGTCGTAGCTTACAGACCATATATTATACCCAACCTGCAAGGAACACCATGCACCAACAGCCATCAGATCCACATAGACCTACTCAACCATTAGACGTCCTACATGTATTGCACGTTGTTAGTTGTTGCTGGTGATTCCCAGGCCAGTGTTGTGTTCAGTTGTGTTTTGGGGCTGTGCAGTCTCATGGGCCTCTCTCTGGCCTAGTTTCCGTTGCTACCATGCCCCTGGGATCACCGCTAGCTAGTCACTGTGAGAAGAAACTGGAGGGAGCAATCCCCAGGCTGTCTCACTGTGTGTGTGTGTGTGTGTGTGTGTGTGTGTGTGTGTGTGTGTGTGTGTGTGTGTGTGTGTGTGTGTGTGTGTGTGTGTGTGTGTGTGTGTGTGTGTGTGTGTGTGTGTGTGTGTGTGTGTGTGTGTGTGTGAGAATGAGAGAAATATGTGCTTGTGTGTGAGAGAGAATGCGAGATAGAGAAAGATTCTGTCCCTCCACCAATCTCAACACTCTGTTGGTGAAAACAGCTGGAAACGCTTATCCTATGAGAACAGAGTGGGGGGGGGGGGGGGTGAGACACAAGTCTTTGTCAGTGGTGAAGTGGTCATTTGACCCAGGGGGACACGTCTGCTTAGACACAGAAAATATTACAACACCGCTTCTCTCTTGTTCAGGTGAGACGAGTGTTTAAAGGGCTGGTAGCAATCCAGCAGTATTTGCTTTTCAAATGAAGCCACCGCTACTCAATAAACCCAGCAACATTTGGAAACCTTTTGGACGTCCCTTTAGTCAGAACCAGCAGTGCTAGTTGTTGTTTAGCATCATAAAACAGGCCTCCAGGGGGTCGTTTCCTACTCAAATATTTATTGAGCCATCAAAAACAGAATGATGACCTGAGTGAAAAGGCCTCTGTTTTCCAATGGTTACTGCTCACTGAGAGAATCACACTCGAGGGTTTTTATTAGGCTGGGCTTTAGGCTTGGCCCATTGTTTTCCTCAGTTTGACGACGATAGGGTCCAGCAGGAAAGAGAGTGGTGTCTGTATGTGTGTGAGTCAGGGTGCTGTGCTGACGTCTGTCGTCAGTGAAGTCATTGTCCTCTGTTCACTTCACACAGGCTCACCCCGTCACTGAACAAGAGGCCTTGGAAGTGTGTGTATGGTGAAGGAGTGTGTGTGTGCGTTACATTTTATCTGTCCTCTCTTCTAGCTCGAAATGAGAACTCATACAAGCTCACATCTCAGTCTTGTTTTATGCAAACAGTCGGTAAAATTTGAACAGAGTGTGGAAAAAGGTCCTTTCATTACTCATCCCCCTGATCTTGGATTCCCTCCAAGCCAACCTGAAACTACAGGACCTGGTGTCCCTGGAGGAGTTCAAAGGACAAATAGATGAATAGGTTGTTGAGACATGTAGTTGTTTCGAATTGTCACTCGATGTCACTAGTTTGCATTGCCTTTTTAGGAAGCGTGTGGTTTTAAATCACACACACCACACACATACATCTACTGTTTGTTTGCTGTTGTATTTGTACTTTTGCCAGTGTCTTCTGTCTGTGTTGTCCGTTTTATATTACATAGTCTTGAACCATTTTTTATCTCCTGTCCCCACATGAAGCGTTCTGCCTCTTCAGGCCGTCATTGTATACTGACCAAAAATATAAACGCAACATGTAAAGTGTTTGTCCCATGTTTCGTGAGCGGAAATAAAAGATCCTAGAAATGTCCATGAACACAAAAAGCTTATTTCTCTAAAATGTTATGCACTAATGTGTTTACATCCCTGTTAGTGAGCATTTTTGCTTTGCCAAGATAATCCATCCACTTGACAGGTGTGGCATATCAAGAAGCTGATAAAACAGCATGATTATTACACAAGTGCACCTTGTGCTTTGGACAATAAAAGTCCACTCTGAAATGTGCAGTTTTGTTACACAACACAATGCCGCAGATGTCTCATGTTTTGAGGGAGTGTGCAATTGGCATGCCCACAGGTGTGCAGGTATGTCCACCATAGCTGTTGCTGGAGAATTTAATGTTCTGAAACAAAGCTGTAAATGTCCCAGTTCTCCCTTAGCCTGCATCACCAGACATGCCACCCATTGAGCATGTTTGGGATGCTCTGGAAGGATGAATACGACAGCGTGTTCCAGTTCTGCCAATATCCAGCAATTTCACACAGCCATTGAAGACAGCGTTCCACAGGCCACAATAAACAGCCAGATCAACTCTATGCAAGCAGATGTGTTGCGCTGCATGAGGCAAATGGTTGTCACACCAGATACTAACTGGTTTTCTGATCCATGCCCCCAGTTTTATTTTAAGGTATCTGTGACCAACAAATATATATCTGTATTCCCAGTTAGATGAAATCCATAGATTAGGGCATAATTAATTTATTTCAATTGACTGATTTCCCTATAATGAACTGTAACACAGTAAAATCTTTGAAATTGTTGCATTTTGCGTTTTTTAAATTTGTTCAGTATAAATAAGAATGTGTCATTAAGTGACTTGCCTGGTTAAATAAACGTTACATCAAATAGAAAGGAGGGATCAGTGGATGTTATTACTGGAGCCCTGAACACATGTTGCTGAATGTCTCAACCACCGACAGATGTTGTCTAGTCACTTTGGAGAACTTTATTTGCCTGGAACAATTGGGAAGTCTTCTTCAACCTCAGTCTTTATGAACACTATAAAACAACCAGATTATTACAAGATGGGATGTTTATTAGGCAACACGTCTTAATCATCACCAACATGTACAAACTGTTATTTTTGTATTTTTTGGGGGGACAATATAAATTATGTACTGTAGCACATCCCATTCGTTTGATATCCAGTTAACCACATGAAACATTGCCTCTGGCTCCATGTCATTTCTGTATGTCGACACATTCGGGAGTCACGATGCGAAGACGGACAACGTGTGTGGGCAATATGTGGGGCTTGCAATGGTAGTCCTTGCCCTTACTGTGAGAAATTGGCCATGCAGTATACTGCAACTGTACCTCACTGTGTGTGTAGTCTAGCGAAGTGGCGATTTCAAAGTGAGACCTCTAGGATTGCGTAACCCGAGCTGTACTGTATGAAACAGGATACAATGAACAACTCTATGTGAATTGTTCTACTGTACATGACAAGACAAAGCAGAGAGGGAAGGGGAGAGGGAGGAGGAAATGACAGCTGAATGGACACTTTTCCACTTTTTCCTTGTCTTTCTCAGAAAAACTTCTGTTTGCCTGGTCCAGGCCTGCACTTCCTGTTTCCTGTTGGCTGCTGCACTCTTAGAAAAAAATCAAATCAAATCAAATCAAATTTTATTTGTCACATACACATGGTTAGCAGATGTTAATGCGAGTGTAGCGAAATGCTTGTGCTTCTAGTTCCGACAATGCAGTGATAACCAACAAGTAATCTAACTAACAATTCCAAAACTACTCTCTTATACACAGTGTAAGGGGATAAAGAATATGTACATAAGGATATATGAATGATTGATGGTACAGAGCAGCATACAGTAGATGGTATCGAGTACAGTATATACATATGAGATGAGTATGTAGACAAAGTAAACAAAGTGGCATAGTTAAAGTGGCTAGTGATACATGTATTACATAAGGATGCAGTCGATGATGTAGAGTACAGTATATACGTATGCATATGAGATGAATAATGTAGGGTAAGTAACATTATATAAGGTAGCATTGTTTAAAGTGGCTAGTGATATATTTACATCATTTCCCATCAATTCCCATTATTAAAGTGGCTGGAGTTGGGTCAGTGTCAATGACAGTGTGTTGGCAGCAGCCACTCAATGTTAGTGGTGGCTGTTTAACAGTCTGATGGCCTTGAGATAGAAGCTGTTTTTCAGTCTCTCGGTCCCAGCTTTGATGCACCTGTACTGACCTCGCCTTCTGGATGATAGCGGGGTGAACAGGCAGTGGTGCAGGTGGTTGATGTCCTTGATGATCTTTATGGCCTTCCTGTAACATCGGGTGGTGTAGGTGTCCTGGAGGGCAGGTAGTTTGCCCCCGGTGATGCGTTGTGCAGAACTCACTACCCTCTGGAGAGCCTTACGGTTGAGGGCGGAGCAGTTGCCGTACCAGGCGGTGATACAGCCCGCCAGGATGCTCTCGATTGTGCATCTGTAGAAGTTTGTGAGTGCTTTTGGTGACAAGCCGAATTTCTTCAGCCTCCTGAGGTTGAAGAGGCGCTGCTGCGCCTTCTTCACGACGCTGTCAGTGTGAGTGGACCAATTCAGTATGTCTGTGATGTGTATGCCGAGGAACTTAAAACTTGCTACCCTTTCCACTACTGTTCCATCGATGTGGATAGGGGGGTGTTCCCTCTGCTCTTTCCTGAAGTCCACAATCATCTCCTTAGTTTTGTTGACGTTGAGTGTGAGGTTATTTTCCTGACACCACACTCCGAGGGCCCTCACCTCCTCCCTGTAGGCCGTCTCGTCATTGTTGGTAATCAAGCCTACCACTGTTGTGTCGTCCGCAAACTTGATGATTGAGTTGGAGGCGTGCGTGGCCACGCAGTCGTGGGTGAACAGGGAGTACAGGAGAGGGCTCAGAACGCACCCTTGTGGGGCCCCCGTGTTGCGGATCAGCGGGGAGGAGATGTTGTTGCCTACCCTCACCACCTGGGGGCGGCCCGTCAGGAAGTCCAGTACCCAGTTGCACAGGGCGGGGTCGAGACCCAGGGTCTCGAGCTTGATGACGAGCTTGGAGGGTAATATGGTGTTGAATGCCGAGCTGTAGTCGATGAACAGCATTCTCACATAGGTATTCCTCTTGTCCAGGTGGGTTAGGGCAGTGTGCAGTGTGGTTGAGATTGCATCGTCTGTGGACCTATTTGGGCGGTAAGCAAATTGGAGTGGGTCTAGGGTGTCAGGTAGGGTGGAGGTGATATGGTCCTTGACTAGTCTCTCAAAGCACTTCATGATGACGGAAGTGAGTGCTACGGGGCGGTAGTCGTTTAGCTCCGTTACCTTAGCTTTCTTGGGAACAGGAACAATGGTGGCCCTCTTGAAGCATGTGGGAACAGCAGACTGGTATAGGGATTGATTGAATATGTCCGTAAACACACCGGCCAGCTGGTCTGCGCATGCTCTGAGGGCGCGGCTGGGGATGCCGCCTGGGCCTGCAGCCTTGCGAGGGTTAACATGTTTAAATGTCTTACTCACCTCGGCTGCAGTGAAGGAGAGACCGCATGTTTTCGTTGCAGGCCGTGTCAGTGGCACTGTATTGTCCTCAAAGCGGGCAAAAAAGTTATTTAATCTGCCTGGGAGCAAGACATCCTGGTCCGTGACTGGGCTGGGTTTCTTCTTGTAGTCCGTGATTGACTGTAGACCCTGCCACATGCCTCTTGTGTCTGAGCCGTTGAATTGAGATTCTACTTTGTCTCTGTACTGACGCTTAGCTTGTTTAATAGCCTTGCGGAGGGAATAGCTGCACTGTTTGTATTCGGTCATGTTGCCAGACACCTTGCCCTGATTAAAAGCAGTGGTTCGCGCTTTCAGTTTCACGCGAATGCTGCCATCAATCCATGGTTTCTGGTTAGGGAATGTTTTTATCGTTGCTATGGGAACGACATCTTCGAAGCACGTTCTAATGAACTCGCACACCGAATCAGCGTATTCGTCAATATTTTTATCTGACGCAATACGAAACATGTCCCAGTCCACGTGATGGAAGCAGTCTTGGAGTGTGGAGTCAGCTTGGTTTGACCAGCGTTGGACAGACCTCAGCGTGGGAGCCTCTTGTTTAAGTTTCTGCCTGTAGGCAGGGATCAACAAAATGGAGTCGTGGTCAGCTTTTCCGAAAGGGGGGCGGGGCAGGGCCTTATATGCGTCGCGGAAGTTAGAGTAACAATGATCCAAGGTTTTACCACCCTTGGTTGCGCAATCGATATGCTGATAAAATTTAGGGAGTCTTGTTTTCAGATTAGCTTTGTTAAAATCCCCAGCTACAAAAAGGGTTCCAAAAGGGTTATTCGGCTGTCCCCATAGGAGGACCCTTTTTTGTTCCAGATAGAACCCTTTTGGGTGCCATTTAGAACCTTCTATGGAAAGGGTTCTACATGGAACCACAAAGAGATTTACATGGAACCAAAAGGGTTCTATCTGGAACCAAAAAGTGTTCTTCAAAGGGTTATCCTATGGGAACAGCTGAAGAACCCTTTTAGTTTCTAGGTAGCACCTAAGAGTGTGGTTAGGGAGAGGAAGAGAGAGAGAAAGGAGGCCTGCGCTTCCTATGCCCTGGGTGGAGAAGGTAGAGAGAGGCGAAGGATGTGGAAACTGGAACTCACCACAGTTTTAGGAGGGATGGTTGGGTTGGTGAGCGATCAGGGGCAGTATATTGGCAGAGCTAATGCAAACCTGTATTAAATGGGTTTCCCACCATAGATCCACTGCCAAACCAAAGCCCTTGGTCTAGTTAAAGTTAGACTTAGATGGCAGGCTGGTTGTTTTTGTTCTGTTGGTACAGTATGACCTGGTGAATGTGTAGATGAGACACACACACACATGGACACACATGCGCACGTCTTCAAGCTGTCTTGTCATCCGTAACCTCTTTTCATCTGTTCGTTTAATAAATCTGACTCTATTAGCTTCGTTGTGGTTACTATGGAAAGTGGATTTCCCTTTAGATCTATTCTCAAGCGAATAGTATTCCCATCCTTGTACTTCATTCAATCCCCATGCATAATCCATATAAAAGTCATCTGGCTAGCAGTATGTAATGCCTTTCTGTTTTATGTGTTAGGTTAAGTATAGTGTTTTAGGCGGGGTTCGGTGTAATTTTGTGGCTAGGCCCACAGTCTATGCTCCAACAAGCCCTCTGCTTAGCCTTCCTCACTCTTAAACTGGGAAACTGGGGAACACACGGGTTCTACAGAGACAGTAAGTCATTTTCTCCATTCGTAGACATAAACTATTGTAGTTTGGTTTATTCAGAGTCTTACATTGTGGTTGCTAGTCACTACATGTGGTGGGAAAGGTGAGTAATTTGTGAGAAGCTGAATAAAAGCTGTCAAACAATAACTAAGCTAATCATAGCCGTGTAGCCTATGATTCATGGTTGATTCATGGAAATAATCAGAGATCCAATTTGCTCTTATTCGTCTTTCTCCGAAATGCCGGACATGAATGAGACTTTTGTCTCCCAAGCTGAAACCATTTGCATCACAGCAAGAGAAGATGACGAACGAGGACATTCTCTTGCTAGATCTGGGTGTCTGGGACACAAACTTGATTGATTCATTTGTATTTGTCCATGCATGTACTTTCCCTCTTTGTTTATGAATGTCTCATCAACCCCCTTTGGCTGTTGACAGGAGAGCAGAATAGAATAGAATAAAAATTGAATAGACAGAATAGAATATATCATTGCTGTATTTTATTTCATTTGGTTGCTGATGTCACAGGGTATTCAGAGAGTAATACATGTAATTATATAGTAATAAACTATTATAAATACTTAAAATAACAGTAATGAACTGAATCACCATTTATATCCAAACTAATTACCGTAACCTCCTATTTATATGATATATTATGTAGTCTGCTACAGTGATTTACGATTTAGGTTGGGCCCATTGTTTCCATAAATCTCCCCCACCCATCTATCTGTTAAATGTTCCGGTTGCCAAACCAAGAAGTGGGTCTGATGGTAACAGCTGATCTTTAGAAGCTCGGGCTAGCGTGCCAGCCAGTACAGGTTTACGACTAGATTGCCAAGAGTGAAGGAAATGTTTAATGGTGTTAAATCTGGGTTCTCTGTGTACTGTAAGTACAAATCAAATACATTTTTATTTGTCACATGCACCGAATACAACAGGTGTAGTAGACCTTACAGTGAAATACTTCCTACAAGCCCTTAACCAACAATGCAGTTTTAAGAAAAATATAATATAAATATAACAATTGCGAGGCTATATACAGGGGGTACCGGTTAGTCAAGGTAATTGAGGTAATATGTACATGTAGGTAGAGTTATTCAAGTGACTATGCATAGATAATAACAGAGAGTGGCAGCAGCATAAAAGTTGGGGGCATTGCAAATAGTCTGGGTAGCCATTTGATTAGATGTTCAGGAGTCTTATGGCTTGGGGGAAGAAGCTGTTTAGAATCCTCTTGGACCCAGAATTGGCGCTCCGGTACCTCTTGCCGTGTGGTAGCAGAGAGAACAGTCTATGACTAGGGTGGCTGGGATCTTTGACAATTTTAGGACCTTCCTCTGACACCGCCTGGTATAGAGGTCCTGGATGGCAGGAAGCTTGGGCCCAGTGATGTACTGGACCGTTCGCACTACCCTCTGTGGTGCCTTGGTCGAATGCCGAGCAGTTGCCATACCAGGTGGTGATGTAACCCGTCAGGATGCTCTCGATGGTGCAGTTGGTTTTGTCGTGCCCTCTTCATGACTGCCTTGGTGTGCTTGGACCATGTTAGTTTGTTGGTGATGTGGACACCAAGGAACTAGAGTGTAGTAGAATAGGGGGAGTTATGCAGTAAAGGTCATGTATAAACTTATTTATAAATATATATTAAATATAATATTATCTACATTGTCTCTTTTGTTTTCTGTTTTGAAATTGCAACATTGTTTGATTTGCCCAGACATGCATACTATTGAAGAATTTCTAACCGTATGGCAAGGCCGGGATTTTATCTTGATTTGAACGGTGCGGCAACACTTGACTACCCACCATCTGGGATTCCATCAGCACACCTTCTGTTGCTGGGAAGACAACTCACTCTTATAACACTGTGTTGTTCAAATGTGTTAAACCTGTGTAACATTAGAAAACAAATCTAACTCCCTCTAACTGACAACTAGGAAGTAACTTTATGTGTGTGTGTGTTTGGTCCCCTAAAATAATGATTCAGAGTGTTTTGGCTGTGTGGACCATCAGGTGCTCACGACTAGCTGTACTTGAACCATGAGTCAACCTGCAACGCATCTACATGCTATTTTAAAGCATTGCTGGAATTTTTTTCCCTCATCTGAGAGTCGATTGGAAAAAACACTTTTCAAGCTGTCAAACAGCACTATTCTCCACAGTCAATCCTATGTCAATCCAGAAATGTAATTGAGGTGACACCTACAGTGTATGTCTGTTTTTCTTTCAGGTAGTGATGGGCTGTACTAGGCTGTTAACTCACATTCAATCCCATTCACTCCCTGAGGGACGACATAGTCTATTTTGGGTTGGGACGAGGGCATTAGGTTTAAGCTTGATATTTTGGGCGTGGGTTGTGTGGTGTGGATAGACTAGTTCTGTTTTTCATTGTGGTTCCTATGAGGATAGATCCATCTGTTCTGCTGGTTGGGATGGGATCGTTTGAACTAAGTTCTCCCTCCCTCCCTCCCTCTGTTGGCACATCCCAGAGAGGTTTTGCTTCACGGTCAAATTAAGCGGCCAAGTGGCATCGGGTGGTGGAGGAGGGAGGATGGCAACATGCCGGTCAGGTCAAAATCATTTATAGAACTACACACCCACTCTCTGAAAGTCAGGGCAAGCCCACACACACTTGCTTGAGGCGTACACAAGCACACACACACACACATACACACACACATACACACTTGTGGGGTGTTAGGCACACACACCATGCAGCATGCAGCTCCTCCAGACCCTCCAAGGGAAACGGTGTCAGATAAAGTCCATATCTATGTGGATTGCTATGCACTAACACTTTCTTCCTTCATCTAACCTCCCTTAGTTTTGGCTTTCCGTTTGGATTCATTACGTTGTTTCTTGTTCGGCCTTGAGCTGTAAAAATATGGTTTAATGTTTGGTGATGTATAGTGTTTCTGGTAAAGGATAGCCTACTTCACTGAAGGTGGAACACAACATGTGAGGTCCTTACAGAATAACTTGTCTGTGTGACTACAGACTCTGTCACGCCCTGGTCGAAGTATTTTGTGTTTTTCTTTATGTATTTGGTCAGGCCAGGGTGTGACATGGGTTTTTGTATGTGGTGTGTAGCCTTGTGGGATTGTAGCTTAGTGGGGTGTTCTAGGAGAGTCTATGGCTGTCTGAAGTGGTTCTCAATCAGAGGCAGGTGTTTATCGTTGTCTCTGATTGGGAACCATATTTAGGCAGCCATATTCTTTGGTTGTATTGTGGGTGATTGTCCTGAGTGTCTTGATGTCCTTAGTCTGTGTTAGTTTGCACCAGTTAAGGCTGTTTCGGTTTTCACTACGTTTATTGTTTTGTAGAGTTTGTGTTTACGCTGTTTAAATAAACATGAATCGCAATCGACACGCTGCAGTTTGGTCCGACTCTCCTTCACCATATGAAAACCGTGACAGACTCTGTAAATTCACCAACCCTCCAGTGCCACTGACTCTGGCAGCAGCAATACAAATCAAGTCAAGCCTTTGAAAGGGTTAAGTCCTATGGAGTCACTAACACCTCATTAGCTAGCATAGCATAGCATGACAGACTTCAAGTAGACATCGCCATAGGAGTCGCTAACAGGTCATTAGCATAACATAACAGTGGCTTTGATTTCAACATAACATTTCCATGGGAGTGAAAAGGCTAGTGCTGGAGCCGCTATTCGCTAACACAATACAAATCAAACCAAGCCGTTGACACTAACCCTATGGAGTCACTATCACGTCATTAGCTTAGCATTAGCATGACATACGTCCAGTGGCTTGGATGTTAGCGTAACATTTCCATGGGTGAGAATTGTGAAAACACTCACATTGGAAGCTAGCCAGCAATAGCTGGTGTCATTCCAGCAGCAACAAGGCCTTTTAACACAGAGCTTTGTTCTTGGGAGAGTATTTTGTTTCAAGTGGCTGATTCTCTTACGCCAGGTCTCTTTTGTTTGGGGCTAATTCTTCTAAGGCTAGCTGTTATGACTGTTCTTGGCAGGTTGCTGCAGGGACCAGTGTGTAAGATGTATTAGGACGATGTAACGGCGTTCTTCGTTTGTTGAGAGAGAGTCGAACCGAAATGCAGCGTGGTTGTTACTCATGTTCTTTAATGAAGAAAATGACGATACATGAAATAACTATACAATACAAAACAACAAAACGTGAAACCTAATTACAGCCTATGTGGTGAAACTACACAGAGACAGGAACAATCACCCACGAAATACAAAGTGAAACCCAGGCTACCTAAATACGGTTCCCAATCAGAGACAACGAGAATCACCTGACTCTGATTGAGAACCGCCTCAGGCAGCCAAGCCCATACAACACCCCTACTCAGCCGCAATCCCAATAACCACAAAACCCCAATATGAAATACAACAAAACAAACCCATGTCACACCCTGGCCTGACCAAACAATCAACGAAAACACAAAACACTAAGACCAAGGCGTGACAGACGAGGGTTCGCTGTGCTCGTAGGCCAGGGGATTAGGGAAACACCTGTGTCTGACACTTCACAAGGGGAACTTGATTTTCAATGGCCAACATATCATGAGGTGATTTTCATCTCTAGGCATAGTGAAGATGGCTATATTTCCTGAGGTGAATTGTTTCTATATTGACAAGTCGACGACATTTAGTTCTCAAAGTGCAACCACAGGCCAACACAGTGCTGTAGCTTCATTTAGCCTATTTGGTTGGCTGACCAAATCTTATTTGATTGTCAATTATTTGACAATGGCTGTTTTTGATCGCAATCTTTGCCTTGATTTTGAGTAAACGCCAGATGTGAACATGTTTGACATGCTTTATGATTATGAAATATATGGAATCTCTATGATCTTAAAACAAATTGTGTGTTTCTGTAGCAGAGATTGGGCTGAGAACAATGAAGCCAAAGGGCCAATGGTTTAGGTTTGGGACTTGACCTCAATGTCCCCAGTACTATAGCATATTAGAACTGTGAAAGGCTATGTTCAGTAGCAGTTAGCCTTGATTTTAACAGTCAAGTTTTAACGTTATGTTTGTTGCTTGCTATTTTGTGACTTCAAATACCCATTTCACCAGATATCCTACTGTATATTGGCACAACACTTCCTCTGAATAGATATCCATCATAAACTCGAGTTCCAACCCATTCAACCGTCCTGACTGACCTCTCTTATGGGAATTTTCCAGGCTCCTTGATATCTTTCCTATGTTCCCCTATGCAAGATTAAAGCCGGAGATGATATCAGCATCAATTACATTACCAACCCTTCGGGTCTGGAACATAACGGTCGGTTTCTACACGCCATCTATCATATAAATATAGTTACTGGAAGGAACAAAGAGCAGTAGACAAAGCCCCATCCACTTGAATGGGAATGGCTGTTGTAATTGTAACTCGTGGCTGGGGCAGGAAGTGCAGAGGTTCAATGTGTGGAGAAGGTGAATGAGATCGCCATGATGTTCACCCGCTGTTACACCTTGACAGATATATGTGTGTGTCATTGACCTTTGAAGCCCAGGGGTTGTTGCCTTGGTATGCCGTGTGTCGGGTCCACTGTGTTAACCATGCGCTCTTCTCTCATTACAGGTGTATCTCATCAATGTCACATACTCTGACAACACCTCCCACATAATCTACAGGAGATACAGCAAATTCTTTGACCTTCAGGTAATGTTGACTCTCTCCTGTCCTCGCCTACGCTCTTCAGTGGATATATGTATTTCTATCCAAACATCTGGTGTTATTGAGACAGAATCATAGCCGATCAGAACGTCTATTTTTCTCAAAAAATCTCAAAACGGTATGCTTTCACTGTCCCTTTTTTGAGATTATACTCCGAGCGTTGTGAGGGATTATTCTGTAAAAACATGTCTGCACTGCTATTCTCCACACATGGTTGAGTCAATGAATCAATGTGAGTTTTAGTAATTGGTCTGGGAGTGGGGGAGAGGTATGGTCTGTATCTCTTGTAGCCTCAGAGACGCAGTAGTGCTACAACACGTAAACACACACACACACACACACACACACACACACACACACACACACACACACACACACACACACACACACACACACACACACACACACACACACACACACACACACACACACACACACTCATCTCTGCCTTGGCCCCAAAACGTCAAGGAGCTGACAGGCTGTTATATAGTAATTTAATGTACTGTAGCATGTTCTATAGCGGCCTGCCGAGGGACTCTCAGGTGATGTGTGTGTGTGTGTGTGTGTGTGTGTGTGTGTGGTGACTATTGGAGTGTTTCACATATAAGCTTACATGACTCTTATGTTTAACATGCCAAAACTACCCTTCAGTTTAGACCTGTATTTTCTCTGGAATGGGAGCTGGGCTGCTGCAGTAAAAACCCTGCAGGTTAAGGAGATTGTGTGTGTGTGTGTGTGTGTGTGTGTGTGTGTGTGTGTGTGTGTGTGTGTGTGTGTGTGTGTGTGTGTGTGTGTGTGTGTGTGTGTGTGTGTGTGTGTGTGTGTGTGTGTGTGTGTGTGTGCGTGTGTGTGCGTGTGTGTGCATACACTCTCTACACCCCTGCTCTTTGCAAGCAGATAGGCAGAGTAGCAGCATAGGTCTTGGGATCTCCCGGTTATTCTGGTCAATATGAAAGAGCCATACATAGAGAAAGACTTGGGTTGATCTCAATAGCCTTAGTGTGCAGCCTGACAGGAAATGATGTTTCAATCAGGGGAGGAAGGTTCCTACCCTCAAAGGTCCCATTGATAACCAGTGGGTGCAACAGAAAATAGCCTCCCCCTTGGAAGTGATTACTCCCAATGTGTAATAAAGCAAAGGTAGAATAATAAACAGGGTTGACTGAGGAAGTTTGTATCTTGGTTCCTCTGCTGAAATGTAGACTATGAGGAGACATAGGTGAGCACACACACGCACACACGCACGCACACACACACACACACACACACACACACACACACACACACACACACACACACACACACACACACACACACACACACACACACACACACACACACACACACACACACACACACACACACACACACACACATATGAGGGGTTCAAATTGCTGCTTGGGAGTTAATGGCCTCTAATGGGTTGTGGATGGTTTCACACAGAACTACTCAGTCACCAACAGAAAGATTGATTTTGTTAGCTTTTCTGATTGAGAAGGGCAGAGGTCCTCCGACTAGGTGGAGAGTCCAAACGTCCCCTAGACTAAGTCTATAGTTTATTGTGTTGTCAAAGAAAGCAGCATTCACAACCAAATGCATTTATTTATTTATTCAACCTTTATTTATGCAGGTTTGTCTCACTGACATACAAGGTTTTGCGAGAACCTATTAAAACCTTGATATAGGCTAGTAATGACTAGTTTTAAGTCTAGCACATCTGGCTATGCAACTGTTAATATAGCTGGCTTTGAGGATCTCTTCATGTCATTGATCGACACAAGAGTAGGTCAAGTTGCCCCTAACCACTCGTCCAGGGTCAGATGTTTCTCTAAATCCTCCTGAAGGTTAGATGTTTGGGTTATGATACTCTGATCCTAGGTCTGTGGTTAATTAAGGGCAAAACTTCCACCTCAAATCTGAGACACACGGCTCTAGTCAAAGAGACTACCATTGGCAACAATAATTGGTCTTCTCTTAATACCCTCACACAAGGGGATGTTATTAACTATTAACTAAGCCCTTATGCCAGGAGAAAGGATATACACTGGAAACGTCTGTCTTTCATCTCTCCGTCTCTCTTTTTCACCCTGTCGTTTTCAGACAGACCTGGAGCCTCTCTTGTGTAAACATGTATCTGGTCCAAAGAGACCCCGCTGCTCCCAGCAGCCTTTGCAAACCCTGAATGGGCAGCACCTCTCTATATCCACAGGCAGAAGCTGCACAACTGTTATTCACAACAGCTGACATAATGGATTTAGAGGACGGGAGCTAGTTGACTTTGTCCCGATGGCTCAGATGGTTACAGTGTGGTGTGGAGAAGGCCAACGTTGCGGGTTCAGTTCCAGCTCGGGCCTCATGCACGGACTGTGTGCTCACTGTAAGCTGCTGTGGATGAATGTGTCCACCAAAATGACCAACTACTGTGAGGGTGGAGAGTTCCAAGCCGTGTAGGTAGACGAAGCACCAGAAGTAGTTAGCACTCTGTACACATGTAGAATATCCCATGACCTTTGACCTCTGACCTCTATTTAAGGTTAAGGGTTTTGTGTATTGGTGACACAGGACCAGAGTGTAGCATAAATAAAGATATTTGGCCTCGGTTGAATGGGTAAGGTAATACAACCCGTAATTGCATTTAGAGTACACTGTAATGTGTTTTCTAACTCGGTGAGTTTATGAATGCATTAAGGCACTGGTAACAGGATATATATTAGTGCTAGTGGGTGCCCACTGTAGTCTTTGTGTGTGTGTTCCAGTGTGTGTGTGTGTTCCTGTGTGTGTGTGTGTGTGTGTGTGTGTGTGTTGCCAATGCAGAGAAGAAGCTATTAACTGGTGATAGAGAGACTATTCATTTCAAATGATACTAGAATCTCACAACATGGAACCATCTCCTACTTCATCATTTGGATTATTTCCCCCCAATTTCTCAGCTTCAAGGAAAGGGTTGGTCTCTCTCTTTCTTTCTTTGATTATCTCTCCTCTCTCATCTCCTTTCTCTGTCTTTCTTTCTCTTTTATTTCTCTCTCTCTCGCTTTCTCTCGCTTTCTCTCGCTCTCTCGCTCTCTCGCTTTTATTTATCGCTCTCCCTCTCGCTCTCTCTCTCTCTTCTCTGGCTCACTGTCTCTCTAGCTTTCTCACGCTCGCCCTCTTGCTTTTTAAAATCTTTTATTTATCGATCTCTCTCAATTTAAGGGGTTTCTTGGCATGGGAACCATATGTTGACATTGCCAAAGCAAGTGAAATAGATAATAAACAAAAGTGAAATAAACAATAAATTAACAATTAACATTACACTCACAAAAGTTCCAAAAGCATAAATACATTTCAAATGTCATATTACGTATATATACAGTGTTGCAACAATGTGCAAATAGTTAAAGAACAAAAGGGAAAATAAATCATATTATTTACAATTGTGTTTGTTCTTCACTGGTTGCCCTTTTCTTGTGGAAATAGGTCACAAACATTGCTGCTGTGATGGCACACTGTGGAATTTCACCCAATAGATATGCGAGTTTATCACAATTAGATGTGTTTTTTAAAATTCTTTGTGGATCTGTGTAATCTGAGGGAAATATGTGTCTCTAATATGGTCATACATTGGGCAGGAGGTTAGGAAGTGCAGCTCAGTTTCCACCTCATTTTGTGGGCCGTGTGCACATAGCCTGTCTTCTCTTGAGAGCCATGTCTACCGTTCTCAATACCAAGGCTATGGTCACTGAGTCTGTACATAGTCAACCTTTCCTTCATTTTGGGTCAGTCACAGTGGGCAGGTATTCTGCCACTGTGTATTCTCTGTTTAGGCCCAAATAGCATTCTAGTTTGATCTGTTTTTTTGTTAATTCTTTCCAATGTGTCAAGTAATTATCTTTTTGTTTTCTCATGATTTGGTTGGGTCTAATTGTGTTGCTGTGCTGGGGCTCTGTGGTGTCTGTTTGTGTTTGTGAACAGAGCCCCAGGACCAGCTTGCTTAGGGGACTCTTCTCCAGGTTCATCTCTCTGTATGTGATGACTTTGTTGTGGAAGGTCTTGGAATCGCTTCCTTTTAGGTGGTTGTAGAATTTAACGTCTCTTTTCTGGATATTGATAATTAGTGGGTATCAGCCTAATTCTGCTCTGCATGCATTATTTGGTGTTTTACGTTGCACACAGAGGATATTTTTGAAGAATTCTGCATGCAGAGTCTCAATTTGTGAAATCTTGGTTGGTGAGCGGACCCCAGACCTCACAACCATAAAGGCCAATGCGTTCTATAACTGTTTTAAGTATTTTTTAGCCAGATCCTAATTGGTGTGTCGAATTTTATGTTCCTTTTGATGGCATAGAAGGCCCTTCTCATTCACAGATTTGTGGAAGTTATCTCTCTCTCCCTATCTCTCTCTCTCCTTCCTTATTTCTCTCTCTCTCTATCTCTCTCCTTCCTTATTTCTCTCTCTCTCTCTCTCTCTCTCTCTCTCTCCTCGCTCTCTCTCTCTCTCTCCCCCCCTCTCTCTCTCTCTCTCTCTCTCCCCTCTCTCTCTCTCTCTCTCTCTCTCTCTCTCTCTCTCTCTCTCTCCCCCTCTCTCTCTCTCTCTCTCTCTCTCTCTCTCTCTCTCTCTCTCTCTCTCTCTCTCTCTCTCTCTCTCTCTCTCTCTCTCTCTCTCTCTCTCTCTCTCTCTCTCCTTCTTTGTCTCTGTCTTGTCTCCATCATTCCTCTTCAGTAGTTCAGTTTGGGTTACATGAGGCCAGAGTTGAAAGATGGATTTTTCTCTCACTTCACCTGAGAAGTGGACAGGTCCTATCTAACAACAAGGCACGGGATGGAGAGAGAGGGGTGAGATTAGGTGCAAGGGAAGAAATAAAGGAAGAGGGACTGTTCTGGGGGGAGTGTGAATGAAATGACACAATCAGTGCCAAGAGGAAGAATATACTTTTTGTCCAGAAAAAAACACACTCACCCCAAAACTTTATACTTACCTCAGCTTGACTTGATATATTTAGTAAACACTTCTAACTACTTAATATGTAGTGTAAATAAGTGCCCTCTAGTCAGTGGAAAATTGTACCTTCCATTGCTCTCAAACTTATTTCTGTACCTTCCCACATCCTGTTGATTACAAAACAACTCATCCGAGTCATTAGTACTAGTCAGGCACATGACTGGACCGCCCTGGCTTGTCTACAGTCGTGTTAATATAGTGACTCTCTACTTATGTTGAAGTTATGACCAGTTAGTCGACTACTCTGTTTCCAGGCGTCTGAAAGGAAACCAGTTGGAACAGGAACTAAGTTTGCCCATGGGCACTGGGAAGGACAAAGAAATTGATGGGAGCTTCTATTGCCTCTTATACCAGCTTTATAGTAATAGTGACACTGAAAACCCTTTTAATCCGACATATATCTTCAACATATCAACGTTCGCAAGTTTTAGTTTAGGTTGTGATTTGTACGTGGAGTTTTTCCCAGTTAGGAAAAAAGTCCCTTCCCTAATGATGAGTAGCCCCTGTCATTTGAGGAACCTCTGAGGGATCTGTGAATGGGCCTGTGTCCTTCAGTCTGGCACAAGGCGGGGTATTTAAAAAAAAACCTTTCTTCTGAAGGAGGGAACTAACAGACTGACTGATGTTTTTATGAGCCTCTCCTCCGTTCTGTATTCCTCTCCACATCCCCCTCTTTCTTCTGTTCGCAAGTCTCTCTGACTGACCATGGCTTCTGACGGAATCTTTAGGTTTCGGGATGTTAATGCTACTGAAGTTTGAAAAATCTTTCTCAGTTGAATATTTGAGATGGTTTATTGATAAAAACATATGGATATTCACATATTCTGCCTTGCATTCCACTTACGTCGTCAAATTCCACTTGCATAGTTGATATATTTTATGCCCTTTGAAAAACATTCACAAAAGCCTACTGTGTAGCCAGGACCGAGGCAGCCCATATTCAATTCAACTCCGCTCAGTAAATTATACAGTATCCCTCTGCCAGAGCTTTCAAAACGAAGGTCGCCCAAAAGTAGAATCCCTTACCCCCGGACCGAGGACTGTTTGATTGAATCACATCTAGACCACACAGCATTATTGATATGCCATCTCCAAGGATGGACGGCGGAATGGCTTCAGCGCCCTCGCTCCTCTCGGCCCTCTCGTCCTCGTGGGTGTTCTTTGGATGTTCTGTACTGTGCTGCTGCGCTAGGCAAGGCAAGGCTGGGCCATAAGGCTTCCCATTGTCTGGGGGTCAGGAATAAAGGACTACTTTATGAGCCCAGAGTGGAGAAAGAGGGAGGGAGGAAGGGAGAGAGAGAGACACATAGGGAGATAGAGCGAGATGGAGAGGGATCAAATCGAATTGTATTTGTCACATGCTTCGTAAACAGCAGCTGTAGGCTGACAGTGAAATGCTTACATACATACGGGTTCTTTTCCAACAATGCAGAGTTAAAGATTAAAAAAAAAAGAAAAAAGGAAATAGAAATAGTGACACTAAAAACACTGTGAATAACGAATAACAATAACGAGTAAAAAGAACAAATCAAATGTTTTTTTTGGGTCACATACACATGGTTAGTATATATTAATGTGAGTGTAGTGAAATGCTTGTGCTTCGAGTTCTGACAGTGCAGTAATGTCTAACAAGTAATATAATAATTCCCCAACAACTACCTAATACACATAAATCTAAAGGGATGGAATAAGAGTATGTACATATAAATATATAAACATGACTATATACAGGGAGTACCAGAACCGAGTCACTGTGCAGGGGTACGAGGTAATTGAGACAGCTACAGTTGAAGTCGGAAGTTTACATACACTTAGGTTGGAGTCATTAAAACTCGTTTTTCAACCACTCCACAAATGTCTTGTTGACAAACTATAGTTTTAGCAAGTTGGTTAGGACTTTGTCCATGACACAAGTCATTTTTCCAACAATTGTTTACAGACAGGTTATTTCACTTAGAATTCACTGTATCACAATTCCAGTGGGTCAAAAGTTTACATACACTAAGTTGACTGTGCCTTTAAACAGCTTGGAAAATGATGTCATGGCTTTAGAAGCTTCTGATAAGCTAATTTACATAATTTGAGTCAATTGGAGGTGTACCTGTGGATCTATTTCAAGGCCAACCTTCAAACTCTGTGCGTCTTTGCTTGACATCATGGGAAAATCAAAAGAAATCAGCCAAGACCTCAGAAGAAAAACGAGAGACCTCCACAAGTCTGGTACATCCTTGAGAGCAATTTCCAAATGCCTGAAGGTACCACGTTCATCTGTACAAACAATAGTACGCAAGTACAAACACCATGGGACCACGAGGCCGTCATACCCCTCAGGAAGGAGATGCATTCTGTCTCCTAGAGATGAACATACTTTGGTACTAAAAGTGCAAATCAATCCCAGAACAACAGCAAAGGACCCTGTGAAGATGCTGGAGGAAACAGATACAAAAGTATCTATATAGACGGTAAAACGAGTCCTATATCAACATAACCTGAAAGGCTGCTCCGCAAGGAAGAAGCCACTGCTCCAAAACCCCCATTAAAAATCCGGACTATGGTTTGAACTGCAAATGGGGACAAAGATCATACTTTTTGGAGAAATGTCCTCTGGTCTGATGAAACAAAAATAGAACTGTTTGGCCATAATAACCATCGTTATGTTTGGAGGAAAAATGGGAAAATTGTAAGCCGGAGAACACCATCCCAAACGTGAAGCACGGGGCTGGCAGCATCATGTTGTGGGGTGCTTTGCTGCAGGAGGGACTGGTGCACTTCACAAAATAGATGGCTTCATGAGGAAGGAAAATTATGTGGATATATTGAAGCAACATCTCAAGACATCAGTCAGGAAGTTAAAGCTTGGTCACAAATGGGTCTTCCAAATGGACAATGACCTCAAGCATACTTCCAAAGTTGTGGCAAAATGGTTTAAGGACAACAAAGTCAAGGTATTGGAGTGGCCATCACAAAGCCCTGACCTCAATCCCATAGAAAATTTGTGGGCAGAACTGAAAAAGCATGTGCGGGCAAGGAGGTCTACAAACCTGACTCAGTTACACCAGCTCTGTATGTAAACTTCCGACTTCAACTGTAGGTAGGGTTAAAGTGACCAGACAACAGGATAGATAATAGACAGTAGCAGCAGCAGCGTATGTGGTGAGTGTGAAAGTGTGTGTGTGTGTGCCGTCAGTATGCATCTGTGTGCATGTTATGTGTGTGTTGGAGTGTCAGTGTAAGTATGTGTGAGTGTGTGGGTAGAGTCCACTGTGTGTGCGTAGAGTCAGTGCAAGAGAGTTAGTGCAAAAACGGGTCAATACAGGTAGTGTGGGTTGCTATTTGATGAGCTATTCAGCAGTCTTGTTTAGAAGTCTTCTGGCCTGGGGGTAGGAGCTGTCGTGCCTTCTTCACAACTGTGTGGGTGTGTACGGACCCATGATAGATCCTTAGTGACGTGGACACAGAGGAACTTGAAGCTGTCAACCCGCTCCGCTACAGCCCCTTCGATGTGGATGGGGGTGTGCTCGGCCCTCCGTTTCCTGTCGTCCACGACCAGCTCCTTTGTCTTGCTGACGTTGAGGGAGAGGTGGTTGTCCTGGCACCGCACCACCAGGTGTCTGCTCTCCTCCCTATAGGCTGCCTCATCGTCATTGCGTCTTCAGCAAACTTGATGATGGTGTTGGAGTCTTGCGCGACCACGATGGAGGAGAGAGGCCCAGATTGGAGAGAGTGTTTTTCACCCGCAGGACAGGAAAGACACCTACACGTCAGACACAGGCACTATTCTTGTGCTTCGTGCTTAGCGCCGCTGGCATACAATTGGGCACTTCACAGGACAGACTGGCTCGGGTCTTCACTCAGGTTGGGACGGGGGGTGAAATATGGAGGGGGAAATATGTAGCCGTTTCCCACAGCCTTGGCGCAAGGGATTGGGAGAGAGAGCTACATTTAGGATGAATAAACGTGCAGTCCATTTGTGGGACGTTTCATCATGGCCCAAAGCTCACACTGTGGCTAAGCTGAGGAGTGACTAAGCTGAGGAGTGACTAAGCTGAGGAGTGACTAAGCTGAGGTGTGACTAAACTGAGGCGTGACTAAGCTGAGGCGTGACTAAGCTGAGGAGTGGCTATGCTGAGGAGTGGCTATGCTGTGGAGTGACTAAGCTGAGGAGTGACTAAGCTGAGGAGTGGCTATGCTGAGGAGTGGCTATGCTGTGGAGTGACTAAGCTGTGGAGTGACTGAGCTGAGGAGTGACTAAGCTAAGGTGCGTTTAGGGGGAAGGAGAGAGAGAGAGTGAGAGGGAGGGAAATAAAGAGAGAGGAGAGAGAGGAGAGAGAGACCCTTCGTTGTTTAGGTTAGCAGCACTAGTGTTTCTCTACTCTGTACGTGTGTGGAGGAGAAGGAGACTTCAGTGTGACTGCTTTGTGTTCTCTGTGAAGAGGTTGAGAGCCCCTTGTCAAGGACTGGAAGTCATTGTGTGTGTGTGTGTGTGTGTGTGTGTGTGTGTGTGTGTGTGTGTGTGTGTGTGTGTGTGTGTGTGCGCACACACGAAACAGCAGTGGTTGGAGTCAGTCAATCCAGAAATGTGATATTAGCAAATGGAGGATCCCCTTTGACAGTTACATTTTTAGCAGCTCCCAATTAAGAAGTTGCCAGGAATAAGACTGTGTGTGTGTGTGTGTGTGTGTGTGTGTGTGTGTGTGTGTGTGTGTGTGTGTGTGTGTGTGTGTGTGTGTGTGTGTGTGTGTGTGTGTGTGTGTGTGTGTGTGTGTGTGTGTGTGTGTGTGTGTGTGTGTGTGTGTGTGTGTGTGTGTGTGTGCGCGTGCATATATGTATGGCAGAGAGAATCCTTGCCTGTTTGCATGTTTCTATCTTTATACAGTATAGGTGTGTGTGTGTGTGTGCATAACATGTACAGTATGTACACCACTGTGTGCCTGTCTGTCAGTTTCACACTCCAGTCTCTCATTGCCCTCCAACACTCTTTTCATCTAGTCAAATATTTCCAATGCCTTGCACCGGGCCAACAGCTCTTTCCTGTTGACTTCTCCCATCTAACCACCTGTTATCAGAAGACATATGGCCACTGAATGACTTTGTCTGTAGCTCTCACTCACTATATATATATATATATATATATATATATATATATATATATAAATAATTACAGGCCTCCTGTTCAACTCAAGGTCTTCTCAGGCTGAGGGGGAGTCTCAGTCGATAACAGCACTTGAAAGGTTTTTGCCTTAAACATCAATAGCTAGTGCTATGGCTTGCAGAGTGGAGTCGTTCAAGGTTTCATAGAAATGTCCTTTGGATTTGATAAATAATACGTTTTTTGATTGAAGGAAGGTACATCTCTTTGTCCGAGAACACAATGTGTAAACTGTTTTTAGTTTGCAGGGTGGTCGCAGTGGATAGACATTACACAGAGTTGAAGGTTGGTTGGAGAAATTGTACTGTTGTGGCAGTGACATCTGAGTATAGTATGAAATAGCAGGGTCACATTTACAGCTACAGCTCAGAGAATGTGGCTTACAGGATATAGAATACATTCCCATACATTAATAGGGTTCTGTGGTTTTCCTGATCAGGTCAAAGGTTCAGGACCATACCCATACCGGCTACAGGTACAATTCTCTAGATCATCGACTGGTTGAGGGGCCTGAACATAATTACAAATCATTTGTAGACAGCAAATTGACCGCAAGAAGTCCAAACATATTTAATATTTGGCTAAAACATAGTAATTTCAAACCTTGCTTGACATTTGAATACGATCACATATACTGAGTGTACAGAACATTAGGAACAGCGCCCTAATACACTCTCCCTTTGCCCTCAGAACAGCCTCAATTCGTCAGGACATTGAATCAGTTGTCGGATGCGTTCCACAGGGGATGCTGGCCCATGTTGACTCCCAACGCTTCCCATAGCTGTGTCAAGTTGGCTGGATGTCCTTTGGGTGGTGAACCATTCTTGATACACACGGGAAACTCGTGCGCCCGGTACCTACTACCATACCCTGTTCAAAGGCACTTAAATGTTTCGTCGTGCCCGTTCACCCTCTGAAAGGCACACAAACACAATCCATGTCTCAATTGTCTCAAGGCTTAAAAAATCCTTCTTTAGCCCTTCATTTCCACTGATTGAAGTGGATTTAACGAGTGACATCAATGAGGGATCATAGCTTTCAGCTGGATATGTCATGGAGAGAGCAGGTGTTCCTAATGTTTTGTACACTCAGTGTACAGCTCTCTATTATGCGTGGGAATACTTTGGAACAGACTTCCAGAATTAAAATCACTTATATATATAAAAATCACAAATATAAATGTTTTTTTTGTTCAGAAACCGTGGAGGGCCAAATAAAATCACCCGCAGGCCAAATTCGTTAGGTGGGGAACTCTAGTTAACTCTGGTCATATAAAACCACGAAGGACCTCTGTATGACGTGTCTCATGCCACTTCCCTGGTATCCTGTCCTCCTTAGCTATAGGTAGCATTGGTTAGTGGACCGGGTGTCCTTCTATGCCATTGTAATAGCAATAGCTCCTCTCCAGCCTCCAACCGGACCCTTGGTTAGTGTTAATGAACAACGGTTCAGTCAACAGCAGTCCTGTCTGTCTGTCAGTACACGGCTTCTCATCACTACCTCGTCAGCCTGGAACGGCCCTGAACCTGGCGTCTCACACAGTGGTTCACATCGTTAATTATAATCCGGCTGTCTCTCTCTCTCTCTCCCTCTCTTTCTCTCTCTCTCTCTCTCTCTCTCTCTCTCTCTCTCTCTCTCTCTCTCTCTCTCTCTCTCTCTCTCTCTCTCTCTCTGTCTGTCGTTCTTCCTCGTTTCTATCTCTTTCCTTTCTTGTTTTGCTCTTAATGGAGAGCGAATTCTCAACTAATCCGAGGCCCACTCCACCTACAGGTCAAATGCATTAGCTTTCGCACAGCTTGGGGCTAGAGACTTTTGAGGATGGTGGTCTTGTGAGGATTTGTGTGCGTGTGATGTATTGCTGCTGCTCATCCCAATTACCCAGCCAATCTTTATATTACAGATGATCCAATTTCACCCTCTCTCCTCTCTCTCTCTGGCTTTCCCCCTCAATCGGATTACATCTGATGGGGATAGGCAGGAGGAGCTTTGAGGAAAGATCTTCAGTTCAGATACAAAATCCCTTTTTAGAAATAGACCGACAAAAACACTACTTTTCATTAAACCTTCATTTATAAAGGTTTGCCTCAAAAGTATTTTGCCGGAAATCATGTTCTAGACAGCAGCTGGCAATCGTGTCCTATGACCAGATTCTCAACTCTGCCCCACTTTTCATTTGAACTATATTGTCTTATGATGAAACAGACCTGAAATAACTGTTTTTTTTGTGGAAAGGAGAAAAATGCAATCTTTGTCAGGAGTCTCATTTCCCCTCCACGCCCTTGGGAGCGCGGGCAGAGCGTACGGGGCACACACCAGGGGTGCTGGCATCCCTTCCTGCTGCCTCTCTCTCTGGGCTTGTGGTCTGGCCACGTGGCTCAAAGTTGGTCCTGATTCCAAGCATGGAAACTCTGAGAATGTTGGCTGAGCGCTAGGCTAATTTAGGTACCGTTAGAGGGCTGAAGGCGCTCTCACTCACTCTCTCTCTCTCTCTCTCTCTCTCTCTCTCTCTCTCTCTCTCCCTCTCCCTCTCTGCTGGCTAGCCTATTTTTCTACCTTTAACTGAAGCAGAAAGCTGCAGTTGGTAACCTGAAGCCATGTTCTTTGTGCTTTGGTGGGGTTTGTGCCCACTGGCCACAGAAGTAGAGGTTGTTCTGAATCAAGGGTAGAGTTAGTTGTGGTCAGGAAGAGGGTGGCAGGGTTACTGGAAAACTACCGTCAAAGCTTTCAGGATTGACGGCAACATTTACTGCCATAACTACATTGATATCAGACCCCTTGTCTAGAGTGCCAACCTTCCCACACTAAGACAGTGAGACATGATACTGGTTTTGTTTCCCACAGTATTTAAGTAATGTACTATGATGGGAATGTTCAGGGTTTCTCTCGCGTTCTTTCCTCCCACGGGCTCATGCGTTCTCGAGCACTGCGTGAACGTAGAACAACCGCAAGACAGGGTTCACCTGTGTGTTATAGTGTACAGATCTAGACCCAAAGATCCATTGGGTCTTTCCAGTTCCCACGGTTGTGTAATAAAGCCTACAAAAGCGTGTTAATGACTAGCCCCAAAACTACGGCACCAAGCCTTGGGATACACAGTAAGCTTGAAATTCCAACCCCCGAATCCCATTCCCGTTCCAATCCCTGGATCCCATTCCCGTTCCAATCCATGGTATGATGATGGCGGGCTTCCTAAGACTTCCATAGCCTTTCCCTGGAGTCTTGTTCCAGGCCAAGGCCGGATCTGGAGTCTGGAAGCTGGAAGAGGAGAGCTGGAGCTATGATGGACGTTACCACATCCCAGCACCTGTTGCCTTGGGACTGGGGAGCTTCAAGTGGAACCTACAGGGTTACAACCTAACAACACTCCCCATTGACTTTACCAGAATATAGACAATTTCTCCAGAAACTCAAATCCATACATCACCTCACCCCCTTCTGAAATGGGTTAATACATGTTCCATCAAGACACCTGGAGGCACCGAGCTGTAATTTGTCGAGATCGAATGCCAAGGTCCCAATTTATATATAGAGCCGCAACTGTGAATGATTGTGGTTGGAGGGAGCACTAGCTCGCTATTCGCTAACCCCTGTTCCCCCGGATCCAGACATCTGTCTCTAGAAACTCGATACCTCGGGCCACTAATGCGTGTCCAGACTTGATTCATGTTGTCCATTCGTCTCCTCAGTCGCTCTGTCTTTTGTGTGGATAGCGCCGGAGTGGTATAGCCTGGTCCCAGATCTGTTTGTGCTGTCTTGCCTAACTCACATGGTCAATATCACAAGATAGCACAAACTGATCTGGGACCAGGCGAGTAGTGGTAGGATTAAGAAGGAATAAGGGAAGAACCTGCGTTCTGTTCTGGCAATACTAGAATATCAATTAGTTTGAACCCTTCCCTCCCTCCCCCTTCAGCCCCCTTTCATTTCCTGCCTTGTTTACACCAACATGTCTTGTAATTAGTGGATTAAAGCGAGTTGCTAGAGAGAGAGAGAGTCCAGGGCTGCATGTCACACAGCACCATATTCCCTCTATAGTGCACCACGTTTGACCAGGTCCCAAAAGGCTCTGGTCAAAAGCAGTGCAATGTACAGCATAGGGAGTAGTGTACCATTTGGGCCGCAGACCCAGGAAATAAATGAATCTGCCTCCGCCCACCATTACAAGCTACAAAGACTCACTATGTTGACACTACACTGAGTCAACCTGACTGCTGCTAATTGTTTAGAGTTGGTTTGATTCTCAGTCGGACCATGTGATCATTACCGTGGAAATGGTGGGATCACATGGTTCTTCAGTGTTATGTGGGCCGTGAGTTTGTTTCATAAGTGGGGAGCTCCCAAGTGTGTGCGTGTGTCTTTGTGTGCTTGTGCGTCTATCTGTGTGTGACTGTGTGTTCTGTCACTGAGCTCTGTCAACTGTGTGGTTCAACCAGGGGTAGCTCCTCTTGAGTCACTCTTCACAGGTCACATGACCGTCAACAGGAATTGAAGCGTGTCCGTGAGCTCTCTCTCTCTCTCTCTCTCTCTCTCTCTCTCTCTCTCTCTCTCTCTCTCTCTCTCTCTCTCTCTCTCTCTCTCTCTCTCTCAATTTGATTCAATTCAAAGGGGCTTTTTTGGCATTGGAAACATAATGTTTATATTGCCAAAGCAAGTGAATAAACAAAAGTGAGAAGAAAAAGTGAGAAGAAACAGATTTAACAAAAACATCAACAAAAAACTATTAGAAATAGTAAACAGTAAACATTGCACTCAAAAAGGTTTAAAAAGGATATACAAAAATATATGATATATTATTATATATTATATTATAAAATATATTGTATTATCAGAACACTGTACATAGCTCATCTCTCTCCTCTCTCTCTCCTGTCTCTCTTTCACTCTCCTCTCTCTCTTTGTCCTCCTGTCTCTCTCTCTCTCTCCTCTCTCCCCCTCTTTCTCTCCCTCTCTTTCTCTCCCTCTCTTTCTCTCCCTCTCTTTCCTCTCTCTCTTACTCTCCCTGTCTCCTTGTCTCTCTTTCTCTCCCTCTCTCTCTTTCTCTATCTCCTCTCTCTTTCTCTCCCTCTCTTTCCTCTCTCTCTTTCTCTCCCTGTCTCTCTTTCTCCCTCTCCTCTCTCCCTCTCTCACCTCTCTCTCTCTTTCTCTCCCCCTCCCTCTCTTTCTCTCTCTCTCTCTCTCTCCCTCCCTCTTTTTCTCTCTCTCGCTCTCTCTTTCTCTCTCTCTCCCTCCCTCCCTCTTTTTCTCTCTCTCCTCTCTCGCTCACTCTCTCTTTCTCTCTCTCTCTCGCTCAAACTCTCTCTCTCCAATACACAGCGGACACTTGAACTTAAATCCCAACTCATTCCCACAACTCCATATATGGTGTGCCTATTATAAGCCACTGTGCATGATATGAAGAGGGGCCTGCTGCAGCTGTGGGCCGTAGCCTACAATGTTATCCATATTCAAAGCACATTTCCAACACCAACGCCTTGTTACAGTGCACCTCGGATTTCAGAAGCAGTGGCGGGTTCACATGCTAGTCGGAACTGTTGAAGCTAGGGTTCTAAATGTCTTTATTACATTTACATTTAAGTCATTTAGCAGACGCTCTTATCCAGAGCGACTTACAATGCGACCAATAACATTTGATTTGATTTGACTAGGGAACTCAGAAATGTACGTCTTGCTAACTGGTTGTAGTTATAGATGTTCAACCAGTTAGCAAGTCGGACATTTCGGAGTTTCCATTTTTTTCCCCCGACTAGCATGTGAATGCAGCAATAATGATAAGTCCTCATAGCAGAGATGATGTAGGGATAGAATTCTTAGAGATACTCACTAACAATAGAGGAAAAGAAACATGTTCTGTGTGTCTCTTTTTTTCCCGACCTGACTCCTCTTATAGTGGTCCAGAGCCTCACAGTCTTATCCAATCAGAACGCTTCAGAACACTCACACTCATTCTCTCTAGGCTGGTTACCAAGGAGACAGAGTCAGGTCTGAGAAGTAGTAGCTACAGCCATAGTCCCAGTTGGTATTAGATAGAACGTTGTGGCCCTGCTCGCCTGTGGGGGAAACAACCTGTGGTTACCTAGGTTACCCCATTGGCTCACAGCAAAAACTTGACCTTTTTCAGATGCAATTTTTTGTGTTGTCCACTTGTTTTATTCAATTACAAAGCTACATTTTAGAAAAGTACAAGATGTCTAAAGATGACTTTTCGACATTGCCTGCTCCCGAGCGTTGTCACTACTTAGAGAAACATAATATTGTAGGGCTTCCCTCTAGCCCCTTTTCATGACGGTGCCTGCAGCGTGAGTGCTAGCTAATTAGCCAAGACCAACAACACAAATAAATGGACTATACAGCTACAAGTAATGAGTGGAGTTACAAACGGACAACACCAAGCAAGTTTAAACATTTTTATTTTATTTTAAGGGGTGGATCAGCTTAATATTGCGGAAACAATGTTGCTTCCAATGTAATTGTCTGCATCATTTCCAACCCCCATATTTTTTTGGTAAATATATATATCCATACACGCATGCATACATATACACATATATACATACACATACCTATATAGACATACATACTTTTTTAAAGAATATACCTTTATTATTATTCCCCGCAAACCCTTCTGCCGATCCCCCAATTGGAGTAAACTAATAAACACTTCTGCTTCTACCTTCAATCCATACATCTTATACACATTCTACAGACACAGTCTACAATAGTTCTCTCTTGTTTGTTCTTAGTCCTTCCTCTATTTCTGATGTCCATCCAATTTGATTTCTATTTGTAACTGTGCTATTTCACAAGAGTTCCGAACCTATATACATTTTACAGATCCCGTATGCTTTACATTGTTTACCTTAACACCAAGCAAGTTAAATGTCTTAACAGTGATGAAATGTTTTCCCACAAACATAGGTACGCGTAGCCTACTTGGACCCCACATTCCCCACTCTCCAACGCCAATTAGCCCGAAGCCACAGCACAGGGCTCATCTAGCAGGCTCTATTTCCCTACAAGAGGGGGCATTGCGAACCGTAGGTCGGGATTTTTTTCGACCGGGTTACATTAAACAACACAGCAGCTTTTCTGCATGTTTTGTTATTTCTGTATAGCAAAAAAAAAATTGAAAACGAAGTTGCCTCTTATACAGTGGGGGTAAATTGTTGGGCGTTGTCGAGGAGAATGTCGTATTATTCCGTGAATACCGACTGGGACTATTGTTCTGAATGAGGCTGCGTTCTCGTGTTCTTTTTTCTTCTCCACATCGTCCTGGGATTTTTATTCCCACCTGTTTTGGTGGTGCCGGAATTAGCGCCCCTCGCCCCTGTTCAGAGAGACAACATTTTTCTGTGGTCCCACGTTTCCCGATGGGATGGGGAAAACGCGTCTCCGAGAGCCAGGAGTCTGTCCAGGGAGTGGAGGAGAGATGGGGAGAGGAAAGGGAGAGATCTGGGTATTTTAGGGTGAGGGAAGAGGAACGGCAATCGGCGGCAAGTTTTGAACTTGGTCCAACGAGGCCAACTAGGATCATTTGGATCGAACCACTAATAAACAGAGGGGAGACAGCTAACTTGATTCAGTATGTTGATTGAGGAAATTAGGCAAATCAGTAAACTCTTTGTTCAATTGAAGCAGACAACAGCTGGATTATGTCCTGTATGGTCTCAGCAAGTTTTTTTTTGTGATTCTAGCCCTCAATTTATAACACCTACACAGCAGCACAGGAACTTCACAGCAAACTGTCAAAGTACCTCTTCATCCTCCTTACGTCTTTAGGCTTTGTTGACACAGTTTTACTGTGAGACAGTGACTCCTAGTTATTAGATACTAATTCCCATTGCTACCTATTAGCTACTGCTACCTACGTCTCCCTCGCAGCTACATTTTGGTCAGAAAAAGTTTTATGTTAAGCTGGTCTTAGTTGTTTGGCTCAAGCAGTCAAACCACCAAGGTTGCCTTCAGAACAGAGTGGACCACCACTCAGCAGCTTACCCACAGGAAGACCAACCCCTCCACTGGGACAAGGCATATAGAGTTTTCCCCTATGAGAGCGAAACAAGACTGAACTGAGCTGCGGTCCCAGTCAGGGAAGACAAAGCATACAAATAGAATACCGCCAGCCCACCCGGCATAGACCCATTTATTTGAATGGGAATTTCTGTTCTAGTAATTCTATTTCTATGAGAAAGAGAAACCCAGTGGAGTTTAGTGTCTGGGAAGAATCCAGTCAACATGGGGCTGTGTGTATACGTATTCTGACCCAGACACAGAGAGAGAACTGGGTTTGGACCTGTCCCTCGTCCCCGTACTGCTAGATTGTTTATTCACCTGGTTCCTCTGGGTCTTTACCCTGCCCTGATGCACACCAGATTTATGGTGTGTGGTCTCTCTCTTTCTCTCTCTGCTTTTCTGTGTCTCTTTCTCTGTCACACACATCCGCACACACACACACACACACACACACACACACACACACACACACACACACACACACACACACACACACACACACACACACACACACACACACACACACACACACACAATAAATACTTTATTTGAATCCACCAATCAGATTTACATTAAAAAAGTTCCAAACATTTCAAAGGTTCATGTATGCATGGCACTCAGATAGCACCTCCTTCTCCAAACAGCTAGGCTTCCCAGGACAGCTGAAACAGAGCAGTATCCAGCCTACTGCTTTGCCCTAGTTTTTGTCAGGCCCGCAATCTGGAGTCCACACACTGCAAGGCTGTGTACGTGGCAGAGGCTGCCAAATATAAGCGCCACCAGCTTGCACCTCCACCCGAGGCTGTCCAAGCGTGCCGCGAGGGGCTGGTATTTAAGCAGCTTGCCGGCAAAGGCCTGTTCCATGTAGCCGTCAAATGAGCAGCCCACTTACACACACACACACACACACACACACACACACACACACACACACACACACACACACACACACACACACACACACACACACACACACACACACACACACACACACACACACACACACACACACACACACACACACACATTTTCTCTCTATCTCTTCTCTCTCTTCTCTTCTTACAGTATATATATGCTGCAGACAGAATAGGCTTCTTCCCCCACAGCCCCATTTACTTTTCCAAATCCCCCCCCTGATTTATTTAGGGGTTGAAATTGGATAAACACAATATGGCCGACAATGGCTGGCATCTCTGACCTCTGCAGTTTGTGTGGGTGTGTGGAAAAAGTCCCTGTGTGTGTGTGTGTGTGTGTGTGTGTGTGTGTGTGTGTGTGTGTGTGTGTGTGTGTGTGTGTGTGTGTGTGTGTGTGTGTGTGTGTGTGTGTGTGTGTGTGTGTGTGTGTGTGTGTGTGTGTGTGTGTGTGTGTGTGTGCATGCAGTTCCCTCTAACCCCGGTGTCAGCACTTCTCCCCCCTTAGTACCACGATGGCTTTATGAATAAATCGACTCACATTAACTCCTCTCCACCACAAGCAGCAAAACACCATGCAGCGTTTGTCCTTGTCCGAATGGGAATTTAAAATGTGTCCGAGCTTTGATAAGATATAATCTCTGATGCTGTGATCGGAGTGGCGGGGAATTTTAAATACTGAGCCCAGCTGTTTCTTTCAGTGAAATTCAATGAAACACTATTCAGTTCCTCAGTGAGCTGAAGTACATTTGTAAATGTTTGCCAAATAGTTCTCTCACTCTTAAATTAATACAAAAATGTCTGTGTGTGTTGCTCTTTACAGATGCAGATTCTTGACAAGTTCCCAATCGAGGGAGGGCAGAAAGATCCCAAAAAGAGAATCATCCCATTTCTCCCAGGTGAGTCTCCATCATTTCTCCCAGGTCACTCTCCATCATTTCTCCCAGGTGAGTCTCCATCATTTCTCCCTGTCCAGTCTCCATCATTTCTCCCAGGTCAGTCTCCATCATTTCTCCCAGGTCAGTCTCTATCATTTTTCTCTCCATCTCTCCTTTCCTTTCCTTCTTCTCTCCACACGTATAAAGTCTTTCACACTCCGATAAGCAAAGTCCCTGTCAACCCCATGGCCTTTACCATTGAACCCGGACCAACACTCTAATCGATCCCTTGCCATATATGGCCATAAGATCTAATGACATGGCAATATCCATAGGGACTTATTGGAGTTCATAAGGAAGTACAGTCTGACTTGAGGCAGACAGACACCACCATGACAGTCAAGTCATCGATAGCGCTGACTTGGCAGGAAGTTACACCGCGTCAGTATCCTGCTCGTATCGACGCCCCTCCTAGTGTCGTTCATACATTATTCATCAGTCGGTCCATCCAGTTGACTGTCTCTCGGAGGTGCAGCAGCAGGCAGGTGCTGACAGTGTGTGTCTGTCTGATGTGGGAGTGAAAGACACACAATGGAAAAAGAGATTGAGGAAGAGATGGTGGAACAGAGAGAGAGACAACACTCCTGCTGTGCGAGTGAGAGGCTTCTGTCTGTTTACTGTTTATGTTGGTTAGGCTCTCTTAGAGCCGGAGGGAGACCACATGCTCTCAGCCCTCTCCCTACCCGTGCCTGGCCACCCAGACTTATTGCCCCGGCCAAAACGCCACACCCTGAACATTTGTTTCTTCTCCACATTGAGTCTGATCTTGACTCCCCCTCCACGACCATTCTAGAACGCGAACACATTCGGACCGTCTGATCGGTGCATAAACAAATGTTGTTGTTTATATAGGTTGGGGGGACAGGGGAGGGGTGAAATACAACCTAAAGGCCTCTCCGGTAACGGGTGGGTCACTCTGTGTCCGGCGGGGCGGCTCCTCGGCCTGTGTTAATGAACAAAAGTGAGAGAACGATGAGTCCGGTTTCAATACGTGCCCTCAACTTGTGCCGGGTAGCCTGCTGCCCGGGGAATGGGTCCTCTTTCTTTGGGGCCAAAGAAAAGGAAGAGAGAGAGTCGAACATCCTCTAGTATCTTCTTAGGCGTCTGATCGAGGTGCTTCTCATTCTCACTCCGGTTCTTCTGAGGACTAGGCGTACCCTCTGCCTGTCTGTCCACACCCCCCGAGTGACTGAACCTCTACTTATACCCATTTTGAGTAACGAGGGACATGTTGCACCAATTCCAGGTGCCAATTGGATGCAGCACCTGGACTGGGTAATATTGGTGTTGATTCACCCGCCCCAGTTGGTGCCTGTAGAGCTGTCCATGGTGCTGACTCACCTTGGCCTGGCAAGCCCTCTGGAGCTGACCACGGTCCTACTCCTTCCTTTGTAGCTCCCTGCTGGCCCCCAGGTTGCCACAGTCCCAGAGACCGATGGGTTGGTCCCGAGCCAGATCACATGTGGGTAAAGCGATTTCTTTGAAAATTGGTCATTGGTTTTGATACTCTGGCTAGAGATGATCCTGTCGCTGATGACTTTGTTTTGTACAACATGCCTCGTCACCACAAACAACTTCTATGATGGCAGGTTCAAGCCGAGGTATGAAGCCAACACATAGCATTGGGAGAATTCAGAGTCGCCAGGCAGTCCCCACCCCGCCAACCCACCTCACATTAAGCCACCTGGGTGTCAACCAAAACATCCACCTCCATCTGTTTACATACCTTTTGTAACATGTATTTTGAACGGAGAGTCTCATCGAGATATAACACCTCTTTTGCAAGAGATACCTGTTCAAGAGGGCAGTAGTCAGCAGCGTTACAAAATGAGTCGCACCAAATACAATGTCTTCGTCCAGTCCAGATGTGGAAATGTGTCCATGGCAACTTCTTTGAAATAGTCCCCATAGGATTCACTCAATTACACACAATGTTAGCAGCTGGCCATCAAAGACTTAGGTTTTGCAAGTCAGAGTTATGGCTGGAGATTCCCTGTTGTTTACATGATTGTCTCTGATCTAAGAAACTCCAGTACTGCACTATTACCCCTCTACTATTCATTATTCAAAGTATTGCTGGCAATCAGAACGCACACAGTCTGTCCCCAGCTCTTCTTCTCATCCTCTGTGTCTTCAGTTCACAGGAAGGGTAATTTGATCACTTCCCGTGGGACTGTAGGGACCGCGGCATACCCTGGAGTAGGGTGCGTTCTGATTGGCTGGTGCCATTTTTCTTTGAAGTCACTGAGTTAGACTAGATACATAACCTCCAAGCGCTTAAATCCCATTTGATATGTTAAGAGGGCAATGCAGGACAAGACCGTTCACTATGAGAGTATGAGAGTGAGATTGTTGTGGTTCAGAAGTCTTTCATGTGTTACTGACATCTGGTGTTAGCCTGTGGTAATACACAAACACACTAAACGTTTGTCCTCTGCGATGAGACAGGATTGTACTGGTCTTTAATTTATTACAGTTTTACACTCTCTAACATCTAAAATGTGTCCTTCTTATCTACTCTCTCTCTCTCTCATTCCCCCTCCCTCCCTCAGGTAAAATCCTGTTCAGGCGGAGTCATGTGCGTGATGTGGCCATGAAGAGGCTACGTTTCATCGATGACTACTGCAGGGTGAGCAAGGAGGCATTACTGTCAAAACACACACACACACACACACATACGCGCTGTAAACCTCCTGTCCCACTTGAGCTCCCCCCTGTCACATTTTATTGGGATTTAGGTGTCAGAGGTCAGGGGTGACAGATGGTAACCAGACACACGTGTCAGCGAACACCTCAGGCGTGAGGTTAAACACGGGTGTAGAAGGGGTGCACACAATAAGATGGTGTTGTCGGTTGCACATTTCTGTGCAAATACTTGATTCCCTTAACTCATCTTGTTGAGTTTTAAAATAAGTATTTTTACGATGTTCAGGGGCAGTTACAAGGCTAGCAAACCTACAACGGCCCAACCGAGGAAATGTTTTTCAAATACTTAGCTAGTCTGAAAACACATTGTCATACACACGGGTCTCTAATAAGGCTTTGGTTTATTCTGGTCATGAAGTTTTAGAAAGAGATTTGACCTAGTTCTGTTTAGAACACACAAGAACACTTCTGAGTGCCCAACAAAAGATAGACTTTAAAAAGCGACCCACTCTTTCAAATAAATAGATAAAGATAAATAGAGAAAGGCTATGCCCTCAGTATTTAATTTAATTTTAATGAAAGTTTTCTAAAACTCCCCCAAAACTTCAGCCTTTGGTCATTCAGCAGTCTGACTTCAAAAAAGCTCTTATTGTTTCTCCTTTGTTTAGTCTCTCTCTCTCTCTCTCTCTCTCTCTCTCTCTCTCTCTCTCTCTCTCTCTCTCTCTCTCTCTCTTGCTCTCTCTCTCTCTCTCTCTCTTGCTCTCTCTCTCTCTCTCTCTCTCTCTCTCTCTCTCTCTTGCTCTCTCTCTCTCTCTCTCTCTCTCTCTCTCTCTCTCTCTCTCTCTCTCTCTCTCTCTCTCTCTCTCTCTCTCTCTCTCTCGCTCGCTCTCTCTCTCTCTCTCTCTCTTGCTCTCTCTCTCTCTCTCTCTCTCTCTCTCTCTCTCTTGCTCTCTCTCTCTCTCTCTCTTGCTCTCTCTCTCTCTCTCTCTCTCTCTCTCTCTCTCTCTCTCTCTCTCTCTCTCTCTCTCTCTCTCTCTTGCTCTCTCTCTCTCTCTCTCTCTCTCTCTCTCTCTCTCTCTCTCTCTCTCTCTCTCTCTCTCTCTCTCTCTCTCTCTCTCTCTAAAAAGTGAATAAGAAATATTACACTCACACAAGTTCCAAAATAATGAAGACAATTCACATGTCATATTGTCTCTATGTAACGATAGTAACATTTTGTTCTTCATCCTTTTCTTTTGGCAACAGGTCAGAAGGTCATCTTGCTGCTGTGATTGCACAGATAGATATGGGAGTTTATCTAAATTGGATTTGTCGATGTAATCTGAGGGAAATATGTGTCCCTAAAATGGTCATACATTTTGCAGGAGGTTAGTTAGTGCAGCTTAGTTTCCACCTCATTTTGTGGGCAGTGTGCACATAACCAGTGTGCACATAACCAGTGTGCACATAACCAGTGTGCACATAACCAGTGTGCACATAACCGGTGTGCACATAACCAGTGTGCACATAACCAGTGTGCACATAACCAGTGTGCACATAACCAGTGTGCACATAACCGGTGTGCACATAACCAGTGTGCACATAACCGGTGTGCACATAACCAGTGTGCACATAACCAGTGTGCACATAACCAGTGTGCACATAACCAGTGTGCACATAACCAGTGTTATGTCATCGCTGCAACTCCCTTACAGTGAAGCGAAGCTCGAGAGCCGTGTGTCCTCCGAAACATAACCCAACCAAGCCACACTGCTTCTTGAAAAAATGCCCGCACCAATGTGTCGGAGGAAACGCCATACACCTGGCGACTGTGTCAGCGTGCACCCGCCACAGCGTGCGGGATGGGACAAGGACATCCCTGCCGGCCAAACACTCCCCTAATGCAGACGACACTGGGTCAATTGTGTGCCGCCCCATGGGTCTCCCAGCTGCGACAGAGCCTGGACTTGAACCCAGAGTCTCTAGTGGCACAGACCACTGCACCACTCAGGAGGCACCTAGCCTGTCTTCTCTTGAGAGCCAGGTCTGCCTACGGCAACCTTTCTCAATAGCAAGGCTTCTCTCTCTCTGCCCCTGTCTCTCCCCCTCTCTCTCCCTCTCTCTCTCTCTCTACCCCCTCTCCTCCTCACCCTCTCCCTCCACTGCCTCCTCACACCCCCCTCTCTCTCTTGCTACCTCTCCCTCTCTCTCTCTCAATTCAATTTCAATTTAAGTGCTTTATTGGCATGTCTACATTGCCAAAGCAAGTGAAATAGATAATAAACAAAAGTGAAATAAACAGTAAAAAAATGAACAAAAGTTACTTCTCTCTCTCTCTCTCTCTCTCTCACACACACACACACACACTTACTCGCTCTCTCTCACTTACCCCCCCTCTCTCACACACACTTACCTCCCTCTCTCTCTCTCTCTCTCTCTCACTTACTCCCCCCTCTCTCTCTCACACACACACACACACACACACACACACACACACACACACACACACACACACACACACACACACTTACTCGCTCTTTCCCTCTCTCGCTTTCCCTCTCCCTCTCTCCCTCTCTCTCTTTCTCTCTTTCCCTCTCTCTTTCTCTCCCCACCTCCCTTTTTCACACACCATGGTATCAAAGGCCAAGGATGTAAACAAACAAGGGGGCTGGACTGTCACACACACAATACAGCTGCTCCACCCGAAGTAGGGAAGGTGTGCAGTTTTCTGCCTCGAAAACACAGATGAAAGTGTGGACTTTATTGTCCAAGGCCACATCTTATAATCAGTGAAATCCAACATTTTGAAAGACTTTCTCTCAACTTGGATGATATGTTTTAATAACCTCCAAATACTCGTGCCCAGTCTTTATGTAAATGCTCAAACACAACTTAAAGATGCCGTCAGTCATGTCTGAAGCTAGCAGATTCATTATTTACCTAAAACAGCAGCACATTCCAGCAAAGCTAACATCACGTTTTGAAATGAACTTTCCTTGCTTCGTTTAATAGCACTATCATGAATCTAGGAAATACGTTTCGTGTGTCAGAGTGTAGTGTTTATTTCATTTCATAGCACAAACATTTGTTAGCATGTTTCTCACGCTGGCTTTAGCCACGGAGGGAGCAGGCCTGCCCCGGCAAGGGCAGGGAAGTTGCGTAGAAACACATGCCTCGGAACAAATGCCTCGGGAGTCAACGTCTGCATAGCTTGACAAATTCCCATGATTTGTGAATCTGTTCGGACCGAAAAGCTGGTGCGACAGCTAAAATAGCTTTGACAAAAAAATCAATTTCAGCTAATAGGGAGAAGTATCTAACAAAATAACTACATTATTGCAGTCACTATGTAACGGTTTTCTCGAGTTGAAGGAGAGGTGGATGAAAACGCAGCGTGGTTGTTATTCATGGTTCTTTAATAAAAAAAACTATACATGAATAGACTAACAAAACAAGTAATGTGAAAACCCAAACCAGCCCTATCTGGTGCAAACACAGAGACAGGAACAATCACCCACAAAACCCAACACCAAACAGGCTACCTAAATATGGTTCCCAATCAGAGACAATGACTAACACCTGCCTCTGATTGAGAACCATATCAGGCCAAACATAGAAATAGACAAACTAGACGTGTAACATAGAATGCCCACTCAGATCACACCCTGACCAAACAAAACATAGAAACATACATACAAAGCAAACTATGGTCAGGGTGTGACACACTAATCATAAACTATTTACATAATAGAAATGTTGGTACATTTGTGGACAACATTTTTGCTTACTCAACTTTTAAAGGTTTAAAAAAAGAAAATAGCTCATTATCTTATTTACTTAATATGTCTTAAAATATGTTTTATGTTTGGAGATGTTAAGAGATTGTTCTGCCTGTCTATCACTCATCATCTTCTGACCTGAACTTTACTACTTCCTGTTTGTTGTCACAAGACAAACAACAGAAGGATCGTGATGACACAGAAGGCCCTCTCAAGGGATTGTGAGAGGCTGGAGCCAAACCATCTGTATCACTAGCTGTCTTTTAATATAATATACACTTCCTCAATGACACATGACTAGAAAAGGATAATATGAGTGCGGACGGGTATTTGCTCTTATTGTGAACAATGGAATATTAATTGATTTGAAGTTGTGCACTGTCCCTGTGAAATAAATCCCATCAATATGATATAGATGTTGTTCAACATCAATCTCAGATATAGTACTATATGTCCGCTATGTCTACCTTGTCATTGGCTCCTATTGATCTGTTCCTATAGTAGTGTGACTTAGCATGACCATTACAAATGGATGTCCATCCTCAGTGGAAAAGGCTGACATATGATCTTCCATTGAATTGGAGCCAGACTCTGTGCTAAGGATTATACTGTGTGTTACTGTAAAGGTAGAACGTCAAATGGATGTTGGAATGCATCCTCCGTAGTTCATCATTCCAAGAGCTGCTTTGTGTGGTGCATCGTTGCACGGTATCTTACAACGGATGTTCTCCCTCCCTCCCCTTTCCCCCTCTGCCCCCCCCCTCTCTCCCCCTCCCTCCTTCCCCTATTCCCCCCCCATCTCTCTCTCTCTCTCTCTCTCTCTCTCTCTCTCTCTCTCTCTCTCTCTCTCTCTCTCTCTCCCCTCTCTCTCTCTCTCTCTCTCTCTCTCTCTCTCTGTCTCTCTCTCTGTCTCTCTCTCTCTCTCTCTCTCTCTGTCTCTCTCTCTCTCTCTCTGTCTCTCTGTCTGTCTCTCTGTCTCTCTCTCTGTCTCTCTCTCTCTGTCTCTCTCTCTCTCTCTCTCTCTCTCTCTCTCTCTCTCTCTCTCTCTCTCTCTCTGTCTCTCTCTCTCTCTCTCTCTCTCTCTCTCTCTCTCTCTCTCTCTCTCTCTCTCTCTCTCTCTCTCTCTCTCTCTCAGGCTCTGGTCCGTCTCCCTCCTCAGTTGTCTCAGAGTGAGGAGGTGCTGCGCTTCTTTGAGACCAAATCTGATGACCTCAACCCCCAGTAGAGTGAGTACACACACACACACACACACACACACACACACACACACACACACACACACACACACACACACACACACACACACACACACACACACACACACACACACACACACACACACACACACACACACACAGTCTTGTACAACTAACCTTGTGGGGACACACAATTCAGTCACATGAAACATCCTATTTTCCCTATCCTTTAACCTTAACCCGGAAACTTAACCATAACTCTAACCTAACCCTAGCTCCTAACCCTAAAACGAACCCTAGCTCCTAACCCTAAGCCTTAACCCTAACACTCATTTCAAACCTTAACCCTAAACTCCCTAGAAATAGCATTTGACCTCGTGGGGACCAACTAAATGTTTCCAGTTAGTCAAATTTTTGATTGTTTACTATTATCGTGGGGACTTCTGGTCCACACTAGTATAGTTAACATGCACGCACGCACGCACGCACGCACGCACGCACGCACACACACACACACACACACACACACACACACACACACACACACACACACACACACACACACACACACACACACACACACACACACATCTATTCAAGGGGCTTTATTAGCATGGGAACGCAAGTGAAATGGATAAACAAAAGTAAAATAAACTATAAAAAATGAACAGTAAATATAAGTAATTGCGGGGGAAAAATATACGTTTATCGACATTTATCAAACTATAATTATATTTTTTGCTGAAGCCCATGAGTGTATGATCTCTCTCTCTCTAACTCTCACTCTAACAATGTGTGTCCTCACCAAACTGGGTCAATATTTCGCCCTGTCTCTTTTTCAAAACTTTCCCATCCTGCTGTGCGGTGTGTCTCAGAGAGACTCTGAGAGGCTGAGGCCTCATTGTTTACAGTGTGGGTCCTTTTGAACAGAGGAAGTGGAGGCCAGGCTTTGATGCCACCAGCAGGAGGGTAGAGGGTTCACACACTAATCCATGGACAGAGTTTGTAGGGCTTGTAGGGCGGCCATGTTCCAAACACTAAAAGGGAACTATGGGGGTGTATACTGAGAGGTAGAGCTACTAATGTGCTGTCTATGTGGTAGATAGTTGGCTGACTATGGGGGGGTTGTGTGTCTGTGTCTGTGTGTGTGTGTTTGTGTGTGTGTGTCTATGTGTTTGTGTGTGTGTCTGTGTGTGTGTGTTTGTGTGTGTGTGTCTGTATGTGTGTGTGTGCGTCTGTGTGTGTCTGTGTATGTGTGTGTGTCTGTGTCTGTGTGTGTGTGTGTGTGTGTGTGTATGTGTGTGTGTGTGTGTCTGTGTGTGTGTGTGGGTGTGTGTCTGTGTGTGTGGGTGTGTGTTTGTTTCGCTCAACGTCTTCCTACTTCTACACCTTTCCCATGAACTGTTGGTCCTATTGGGAAGTACTCAAGGCATGATTAACAATGTGTAAAAAAATAAGTTCCTTTGAACAGGGGTATGGTAGTAGGTGCCAGGCGCACCGGTTTGTGTCAAGAACTGCAACCCTGCTGGGTTTTTCCCACTTAACCGTTTCCAGTGTGTATCAAGAATGGTCCACCACCCAAAGGACATCCAGCCATCTTGACACAACTGTGGGAAGCATCGGAGTCAACATGAGCCAGCATCTCTGTGGAATGTTTTCAACACCTTGTAGGGTCCATTCCCTGACAAATTGATGCTGTTCTGAGGGCAAAGGGGGGGGGGGGTTCATACAAGTTTCATACTTCTTGGAGATGTTCCTTTCCCCTCTGGGTACTTTTTAATTAGGGGAACGAAAACTGTGCTCTCCAAATTCACGTTCGAAAGCTCCAAATCAGTTGTAATAGACTGGTAACACACACGCATGCAGGCAAGCACACCACCTGAGGCGCAGACTCCCTAGTTAGATGCTGACAGTTTTCTCATCCATGTTTCAATTACTCCACTCATTATTTTATTCCCTTCCTCGCTTCTCTGCCTCTCCTCTGCCTCACTTCTCTGCCTCTCCTCTGCCTCGCTTCTCTGCCTCTCCTCTGCCTTGCTTCTCTGCCTCTCCTCTGCCTCGCTTCTCTGCCTCTCCTCTGCCTCGCTTCTCTGCCTCTCCTCTGCCTTGCTTCTCTGCCTCTCCTCTGCCTCACTTCTCTGCCTCTCCTCTGCCTTGCTTCTCTGCCTCTCCTCTGCCTCACTTCTCTGCCTCTCCTCTGTCTCACTTCTCTGCCTCTTCTCTGCCTTGCTTCTCTGCCTCTCCTCTGCCTTGCTTCTCTGCCTCTCCTCTGCCTCACTTCTCTGCCTCTCCTCTGCCTTGCTTCTCTGCCTCTCCTCTGCCTTGCTTCTCTGCCTCTCCTCTGCCTTGCTTCTCTGCCTCTCCTCTGCCTTGCTTCTCTGCCTCTCCTCTGCCTTGCTTCTCTGCCTCTCCTCTGCCTCACTTCTCTGCCTCTCCTCTGCCTCGCTTCTCTGCCTCTCCTCTGCCTCACTTCTCTGCCTCTCCTCTGCCTCTTCTCTGCCTCTCCTCTGCCTCTCCTCTGCCTCACTTCTCTGCCTCTCCTCTGCCTCACTTCTCTGCCTCTCCTCTGCCTCACTTCTCTGCCTCTCCTCTGCCTCACTTCTCTGCCTCTCCTCTGCCTCTCCTCTGCCTTGCTTCTCTGCCTCTCCTCTGCCTTGCTTCTCTGCCTCTCCTCTGCCTTGCTTCTCTGCCTCTCCTCTGCCTTGCTTCTCTGCCTCTCCTCTGCCTCTCCTCTGCCTTGCTTCTCTGCCTCTCCTCTGCCTTGCTACTCTGCCTCTCCTCTGCCTTGCTTCTCTGCCTCTCCTCTGCCTTGCTTCTCTGCCTCTCCTCTGCCTTGCTTCTCTGCCTCTCCTCTGCATTGCTTCTCTGCCTCTCCTCTGCCTTGCTTCTCTGCCTCTCCTCTGCCTCACTTCTCTGCCTCTCCTCTGCCTTGCTTCTCTGCCTCTCCTCTGCCTTGCTTCTCTGCCTCTCCTCTGCCTTGCTTCTCTGCCTCTCCTCTGCCTCTCCTCTGCCTTGCTTCTCTGCCTCTCCTCTGCCTTGCTACTCTGCCTCTCCTCTGCCTTGCTTCTCTGCCTCTCCTCTGCCTTGCTTCTCTGCCTCTCCTCTGCCTTGCTTCTCTGCCTCTCCTCTGCCTTGCTTCTCTGCCTCTCCTCTGCCTTGCTTCTCTGCCTCTCCTCTGCCTCGCTTCTCTGCCTCTCCTCTGCCTTGCTTCTCTGCCTCTCCTCTGCCTTGCTTCTCTGCCTCTCCTCTGCCTTGCTTCTCTGCCTCTCCTCTGCCTTGCTTCTCTGCCTCTCCTCTGCCTCTCCTCTGCCTTGCTTCTCTGCCTCTCCTCTGCCTCACTTCTCTGCCTCTCCTCTGCCTCTCCTCTGCCTCACTTCTCTGCCTCTCCTCTGCCTCACTTCTCTGCCTCTCCTCTGCCTCTCCTCTGCCTTGCTTCTCTGCCTCTCCTCTGCCTTGCTTCTCTGCCTCTCCTCTGCCTTGCTTCTCTGCCTCTCCTCTGCCTTACTTCTCTGCCTCTCCTCTGCCTCACTTCTCTGCCTCTTCTCTGCCTCTCCTCTGCCTCACTTCTCTGCCTCTCCTCTGCCTCACTTCTCTGCCTCTCCTCTGCCTCTCTCCTCTGCCTCACTTCTCTGCCTCTCCTCTGCCTTGCTTCTCTGCCTCTCCTCTGCCTTGCTTCTCTGCCTCTCCTCTGCCTTGCTTCTCTGCCTCTCCTCTGCCTCTCCTCTGCCTTGCTTCTCTGCCTCTCCTCTGCCTTGCTACTCTGCCTCTCCTCTGCCTTGCTTCTCTGCCTCTCCTCTGCCTTGCTTCTCTGCCTCTCCTCTGCCTTGCTTCTCTGCCTCTCCTCTGCCTTGCTTCTCTGCCTCTCCTCTGCCTTGCTTCTCTGCCTCTCCTCTGCCTCACTTCTCTGCCTCTCCTCTGCCTTGCTTCTCTGCCTCTCCTCTGCCTTGCTTCTCTGCCTCTCCTCTGCCTTGCTTCTCTGCCTCTCCTCTGCCTCTCCTCTGCCTTGCTTCTCTGCCTCTCCTCTGCCTTGCTACTCTGCCTCTCCTCTGCCTTGCTTCTCTGCCTCTCCTCTGCCTTGCTTCTCTGCCTCTCCTCTGCCTTGCTTCTCTGCCTCTCCTCTGCCTTGCTTCTCTGCCTCTCCTCTGCCTTGCTTCTCTGCCTCTCCTCTGCCTCGCTTCTCTGCCTCTCCTCTGCCTTGCTTCTCTGCCTCTCCTCTGCCTTGCTTCTCTGCCTCTCCTCTGCCTTGCTTCTCTGCCTCTCCTCTGCCTTGCTTCTCTGCCTCTCCTCTGCCTCTCCTCTGCCTTGCTTCTCTGCCTCTCCTCTGCCTCACTTCTCTGCCTCTCCTCTGCCTCACTTCTCTGCCTCTCCTCTGCCTCTCCTCTGCCTCACTTCTCTGCCTCTCCTCTGCCTCACTTCTCTGCCTCTCCTCTGCCTCTCTTCTGCCTCTCCTCTGCCTTGCTTCTCTGCCTCTCCTCTGCCTTGCTTCTCTGCCTCTCCTCTGCCTTGCTTCTCTGCCTCTCCTCTGCCTCACTTCTCTGCCTCTCCTCTGCCTCACTTCTCTGCCTCTCCTCTGCCTCTCTCCTCTGCCTCACTTCTCTGCCTCTCCTCTGCCTCACTTCTCTGCCTCTCCTCTGCCTCACTTCTCTGCCTCTTCTCTGCCTCTCCTCTGCCTCACTTCTCTGCCTCTCCTCTGCCTCTCCTCTGCCTCTCCTCTGCCTTGCTTCTCTGCCTCTCCTCTGCCTTGCTTCTCTGCCTCTCCTCTGCCTTGCTTCTCTGCCTCTCCTCTGCCTTGCTTCTCTGCCTCTCCTCTGCCTTGCTTCTCTGCCTCTCCTCTGCCTTGCTTCTCTGCCTCTCCTCTGCCTCTCCTCTGCCTTGCTTCTCTGCCTCTCCTCTGCCTTGCTACTCTGCCTCTCCTCTGCCTTGCTTCTCTGCCTCTCCTCTGCCTTGCTTCTCTGCCTCTCCTCTGCCTTGCTTCTCTGCCTCTCCTCTGCCTTGCTTCTCTGCCTCTCCTCTGCCTTGCTTCTCTGCCTCTCCTCTGCCTTGCTTCTCTGCCTCTCCTCTGCCTTGCTTCTCTGCCTCTCCTCTGCCTCACTTCTCTGCCTCTTCTCTGCCTCTCCTCTGCCTCACTTCTCTGCCTCTCCTCTGCCTCACTTCTCTGCCTCTCCTCTGCCTCTCCTCTGCCTTGCTTCTCTGCCTCTCCTCTGCCTTGCTTCTCTGCCTCTCCTCTGCCTTGCTTCTCTGCCTCTCCTCTGCCTTGCTTCTCTGCCTCTCCTCTGCCTTGCTTCTCTGCCTCTCCTCTGCCTCTCCTCTGCCTTTCTTCTCTGCCTCTCCTCTGCCTTGCTTCTCTGCCTCTCCTCTGCCTTGCTTCTCTGCCTCTCCTCTGCCTCTCTTCTCTGCCTCTCCTCTGCCTCACTTCTCTGCCTCTCCTCTGCCTCACTTCTCTGCCTCTCCTCTGCCTCTCCTCTGCCTTGCTTCTCTGCCTCTCCTCTGCCTTGCTTCTCTGCCTCTCCTCTGCCTTGCTTCTCTGCCTCTCCTCTGCCTTGCTTCTCTGCCTCTCCTCTGCCTTGCTTCTCTGCCTCTCCTCTGCCTCTCCTCTGCCTTGCTTCTCTGCCTCTCCTCTGCCTTGCTACTCTGCCTCTCCTCTGCCTTGCTTTTCTGCCTCTCCTCTGCCTTGCTTCTCTGCCTCTCCTCTGCCTTGCTTCTCTGCCTCTCCTCTGCCTTGCTTCTCTGCCTCTCCTCTGCCTTGCTTCTCTGCCTCTCCTCTGCCTCGCTTCTCTGCCTCTCCTCTGCCTTGCTTCTCTGCCTCTCCTCTGCCTTGCTTCTCTGCCTCTCCTCTGCCTTGCTTCTCTGCCTCTCCTCTGCCTTGCTTCTCTGCCTCTCCTCTGCCTCTCCTCTGCCTTGCTTCTCTGCCTCTCCTCTGCCTTGCTTCTCTGCCTCTCCTCTGCCTTGCTTCTCTGTCTCTCCTCTGCCTTGCTTCTCTGCCTCTCCTCTGCCTTGCTTCTCTGCCTCTCCTCTGCCTTGCTTCTCTGCCTCTCCTCTGCCTCGCTTCTCTGCCTTGCTTCTCTGCCTCTCCTCTGCCTCACTTCTCTGCCTCTCCTCTGCCTTGCTTCTCTGCCTCTCCTCTGCCTCGCTTCTCTGCCTCGCTTCTCTCCCTCGCTTCTCTGCCTCTCTTCTTCCTTGCTTCTCTGCCTCTCCTCTGTCTTGCTTCTCTGCCTCTCCTCTGCCTCGCTTCTCTGCCTCTCCTCTGCCTTGCTTCTCTGCCTCGCTTCTCTGCCTCGCTTCTCTGCTTCCCGGTTGTTTAAATCCTTCCTTCTTTCACTGGAATGAAGAAAGAATGTGAGGAGAAAAGAGATAGAGAGAGGGAAGAGGAGAAGACAGCAGATATAGTGACCTCTGTCTCACGGTGATTTCCTGCTGAGGCTTAATAGAGTCTCTTTCCCTCCCTCCTCCCTATTTCCTCCTCTTTTCTCTCGTTCTGTCCATCCCCAGCTCATAACTTCAAGTCTGCTTTAATTGACATGACAGCTCAAGGTTAGAAACGCTATTGCCAAAGTGGTTAGGATTCGATCAACAGCCTCTCTCTCTCTTTCTCTCTCTTTCTCCCTTCTCCCCTCCCTCATTCCTCCCCTCCCTAGCTGTATCGCTCACAGTCTTTCTATAGCTCCATTCATCGCTCTCTCCATCTTTTTCTCACTTCATTATCTCTCTCTTTCTCTCTCTCTCTTTCTCTCTCTCTCTCTCTCTCTCTCTCTCTCTCTCTCTCTCTCTCTCTCTCTCTCTCTCTCTCTCTCTACCTCCCTCCTTTTTTGTATTCTCTATGACATGAGTGGTGTGGTCTATTTTGGTATGTAAAGACAACACATTAATCATGTAGTCCAGAGACAAGTCGGAGAAGACGAAGTCACATATCTCCATCAATAATACACACGTACACCCTATACCCTCAGTGCTCTCTCTCTCTCTTTCCCTCTCTTTCCCTCTCATCCCACCCCCTCTCTCTCTCGCACACACACACACACACACACACACACACACACACACACACACACACACACACACACACACACACACACACACACACACACACACACACACACACACACACACACACACACACACACACACACACACACACACACACACACAATCTCATTACATTGCATTGCTCTTGGCCAGTCCTCATCTCTAAAGGAAAGCCTGGCTAAGATTGTGACTCCATTATAGCATCAATATGTATGATAATGGACATGGAAAGTGTGGTAGACTAAATGGACATGCTAAGCTTGTTCCTGTCTATTGTAACAATGGGAAGTAATGGTGGAGGTGGATTTTATCCATCTCTCATGTACTATTCTAGCACTCACACATTTCATAGTGGTGGTGCATTGCATCCAGAAAGGCTGCATCCTAAATGGCACACTATTCCTTATCGCCTCTGCAGAAAATGTGTGCACTATATAGGGAATAGGGTGCCATTTGAGATGCAGACATGGACTATTCTAGCTGTTACACATCATGATTCAGAAGTAGATTTCTGTCTGGGGGGAAATTGTATGGGCTTTCATCTTGGTTCCTTTCCTTCACATCCGCTAAATGGAAACGAATTAGAGGACATTTAGCAGTGAGATTGGCCACTGATTTACTTCCATGATTGGTGTGTGTGTGGTAGGGAGGGGCGGTGTGCATGTGTGTCTCTTTCTGTGTGCGTGTGTGTGTGTGTGTGACTATACTCCAGAGTAATCTGCAGGAGGAAAAATAATTTAAAACACATTAATCATGGAATTATAGGAGGCAGTTTGACCTGTTCCAAACAGGTGTGTGTGTGTGTGTGACAATATTCCAGAGTAATCTGCAGGAGGAAAACTAATTTGAAACACATTAATCATGGAATTATAGGAGGCAGTTTGACCTGTTCCAAACAGGTGTGTGTGTGTGTGTGTGACTATACTCCAGAGTAATCTGCAGGAGGAAAACTAATTTGAAACACATTAATCATGGAATTATAGGAGGCAGTTTGACCTGGTCCAAACAGGTGTGTGTGTGTGTGTGTGTGTGTGTGTGTGTGTGTGTGTGTGTGTGTGTGTGTGTGTGTGTGTGTGTGTGTGTGTGTGTGTGTGTGTGTGTGTGTGTGTGTGTGTGTGTGTGTGTGTGTGTGTGTGTGTTGAATAGGAATTACCTTGGAAGTCAGAGCACCACGACAAAAAATAGTTTTTTCGAGTTGCAATTTCCCAAATAAAGCTCTTCAGATATTTTATTATCTTATCGATTGCAGTCTTCTATTAATGTAGTATTACCTCATCAGTCTCATTCCTGAACATCGCAAAACCTTGGATATCTGCACGAACCCTAGCATCATAATGAGAAAAAGTCCCTAGTCCCTAGTGGATGAAACTGATATGATGGCTTGGTAGACAAAGGAAAGCGGTGGGGACAGATAAGAAAGAGCAGGAGAACAGAATGGACCCACCACATACACACAATACGTTCATAGTAAATATGGATATTTTTCACCCTTACAACCGCTCATTTGGATTTTAGAAATGCAATTTACAAGTCTATGACTTTGTCGTCCCTCTCTGCGACTGCCGGTCCGTCTGCTGGATAGATTGTCGACAGCAAGTCTCTGGTTTGTCCACCAGAGATCAAAGCCTTCTGTAGTTTTAGGTTTTTATAATGGATACGTCAGAGGACCATTCGGAACTGTTCTGAGATTGGATACGTTTACCAGACTAAAGTATTTGAACAGCTGCAGCCGGTCTTTAGTTTGTAGATTTCTTCACTATTTCAGTTTGGGGATGATCTTCAAGTTCTCTGGTCTTGTCCTTTTGTAGAGTTGTAGTTCAAACCATTTTGCAACATCCGGCTCACGCCTGAGTCTGCTTGGTCTATAGAGTGGTAGCCATTCCAATGTGGGGACCTCATCCCTGTGTTCTCTTGACTATATTTAAATGGCCAAGCATTTCAACATGTAGCGACAGGGCCATGTTTTCTGATCTCAATGGTTGATTATTCAGGTCACAGCTAGAACCACTTTACCCACCGGCAGCAACCCGGCATGTTTTGGTCTATTGTACATTTTGTCGGATGTGGGTTTATACTGGAGTAGAAAAGGGGGCGTTCCATGTCGCCGATGTAAATGTCTGTGCTCACGGGGTGTGGTCATTGAGTTATAGTTAAAACTTTATATGAAAAAAATTATCTCATTTAGAAGGCTAACATCACAACTCATCTTCTCACAAATACTTTCATATTTAATCATATACATTCTACAATATTTAGATGTAAATCTGGTAACTGGGAAATGTACACATTCAGAGAAACAGTTATGATGTTCTGCTCTGGTAGTTACATTACAAATCAGTAAGGCATTCGACATGATTGTTCTTTAAGTACCCACAGACAGTTTCAACTGGTTGGAATACAGAAATATGGTTGGATTATTCAATCTTTTGAGGTTACCTTATTGCAAAACTTTCATTTTGGCAGAGTGAGGAAACGAGTTTCGGTATTTATGACAGCTATAAACCCGTGGTGGGAGAGAAAGAGAGGGGGGGGGCTATGATCCTCACCCAAAAGGGGCACGTCATGACAGTGCGTTATGTGTCCATTGTCCCTCATCTGTTCCAAAAGAGAGAGAGAAAGACCCATGGAGATGTAGATAGATTAAAATAAAATAAAATGTTATTTGTCACATGTGCCGAATACAACAGGTAAAAACCTTACAGTGAAATGCTTACCTACAAGCCCTTAACCAACAATGCTTTAAGAAGTTTTAAAGAACAAAAAAGTGTTAAGAAAAAAATGAAAATAAAGTAACTAATAATTAAACAGTAGCAGTAAAATAACAATAGCGAGGTTATATACAGGGGGTACCGGCTAGGTACCGGTTAGGTACCGGTTAGTCGAGGTAATTGAGGTAATATGTTAATGTAGGTAGAGTTAAAGTGACTATGCATAGATAATGAACAGAGAGTAGCAGCAGCGTAAAAGAGGGGTCTGGGTAGCCCTTTGATTAGCTGTTCAGGAGTCTTATGGCTTGGGGGTAGAATTTTTAAGAAGCCTTTTGGACCTAAACATGGCGATCCGGGACCGCTTGCCGTGCGGTTGCAGAGAGAACAATCTATGACTACAGTGGCTGGAGACAATTTGTAGGGCCTTCTTCGTTCACATTGGAGTGGGCCTAGGGTTTCTGGTATAGTGGTGTTGATGTGAGCCATGACCAGCCATAAAAGCACTTCATGGCTACAGACGTGAGTGCTACGGTCGTTAGTCATTTAGGCAGGTTACCTTAGTGTTCTTGGGCAGAGGGACTATGGTAGTCTGCTTGAAAAATGCTGGTATTACATACTCAAGTCAGGGACAGGTTGAAAATGTCAGTGAAGACACCAGTTGGTCAGTGCATGCTCGGAGTACACGTCCTGGTAATCCGTCTGGCCCTGTGACCTTGTGAATGTTGACCTGTACAAAGGTCTTACTCATATTGGCTACGAAGAGCGTGATTACACAGCCTCCCAGAACAGCTGATGCTCTAATGCGTGCTTCATTGTTACTTGCCTCGAAGCGAGCATAGAAGTAATTTAGCTCGTCTGGTAGGCTTGTGTCACTGGGCAGATTGCGGATATTCTTCCCTTGGTAGTCTATAAAAGTTTGAAAGCCCTGTCATATCCGACGTGTGTCGGAGCCGATATAGTACAATTTAATCTTAGTCCTGTATTGAAGCTTTGTCTGTTTGATGGTTCGTCGGAGGGCATAGTGGGATTTTTTATAAGCTTCCAAGTTAGATTCCTGCTCCTTGAAAGCGGCAGCTCTACCCTTTAGCTCAATGTGGATGTTGCCTGTAATCCATGGCTTCTGGTTGAGGTATGTACGTACGGTAACTGTGGGGATGACGTCATCGATGCACTTATTGATGAAGCCCGTGACTGATGTGGTGTACTCCTCAATGCCATCGGAAGAATCCCGGAACATATTCCAGTCTATGCTAGCAAAACAGTCCTGTAGCTTAGCATCTGCTTCATCTGACTACTTTCTTATTGACCGAGTCACTGGTGCTTCCTGCTTTAGTTTTTGCTTGTAAGCAGGAATCAGGAGGATAGAATTATGGTCAGATTTGCCAAATGGAGGGCGAGGGAAAGTTTTGTACGCATCTCTGTGTTTGGAGTAAAGGTGGTCTAGAGTTATTTCCCCTCTGGTTGCACATTTAACATGCTGGTAGAAATGAGGTAAAACGGATTTGAGATTCCCTTCATTAATGTCCCCACCCAAGAGCGCCGCCTCTAGATGATCTTTTTCCTGTTTACTTATGGCCGTATACAGCTCGTTGAGTTGTGCAGTCTTCGTGCCAGTATTGGTTTGTGGTCGTATATAGAAAGCTACGAAAAATACAGATGAAAACTCTCTTGGTAAATAGTGTGGTCTAAAGCTTATCATGAGAGACTCTACCTCAGGCGAGCAAAACCTTCCTTAGATTTTGTACACCAGCTGTTGTTTACAAATATACATAGACCGCCACCACTGTTCTAGATAGAGCTTGCATGTATGTGTACTTTTGTACCTGTGTATAATATGGTAGCAGTTCGTCTCTGACTGTGACTACCAGACCATACAACATATCCTCCCTCCTCCTGCTCCATTGTCCCAACTCCCTCTCTTACCTCAGTCAGTGATCTCTCCACCTCCCCCTGTGCCTCCCTCAGGGCTGCCTGTGTAACAGATAGGCCAGTTGAAGCAGCAGACTAACAGCTCCAGCTAACAGCTTTAGCCACTCAACCCTGATGGATAAAGCTTCTACTCCCTGCCCCCTGTAATCAATACTGGTCTACCCAGAGTATTGGGAGGCCCATAGCATTGTATCCAAAGTGATATGCTCTGTTTCAGCTTTCGAAACAGTGGCGAAAGCACTCTGAACCCAGCCTGGCATACAAACTGATATGTTTGTGTGTGTGTCGGAGCGTAGGGCCCTCCTACTGTGTGTGTTGATTTTCAAACGGAGCGCACGCACGCACGCACGCACGCACACACACACAAACACACACACACACAGAGAGACAGAACGGGCAGTTCACTCCATTTGGACATGGAATTATATTTTGAAATGCTGCTTTGTGTGTGTTCATTTCAAAACTGAACAGATCAATGGAAGAATAGAAGTTGAGTAATTGTTTTGCAACAGTGTAACAAGTCAGATTGCTAGTATTGGGGTTTTGATGTTATCTGTGTTGTTAGGTTTGGCATTCGGAATTTGTGTGTGTGTGTGTGTGTGTGTGTGTGTGTGTGTGTGTGTGCGTGCGTGCGTGCGTGCGTGCGTGCGTGCGTGCGTGCGTGCGTGCGTGCGTGCGTGCGCGCGTGCGTGCGCGTGCGTGTGTGCGTGCGTGCGTGCGTGCGTGCGTGCACATGAGTATGATGAATAGTCGCAGTCAGTGCAGCAGTCAGTGTGGTGAAATGTGTCCACCTCATCAGTTACTGTAAAAGGAGGAGAGGAAAGGATGAGGAGGAGGGGGAGGAGTGGGGGTGAAGAGGGACCCTAGGGAGGGTATGGGGGTTAGGGGTGGAGGATTGATGGTGTAGAGTTAGCTCTTGAGCTTGACAGTCTAGACAAGAACACTGTCTCACATTGTTGTCTTGCACCCCCTTTCCTTTGTTTGCTGAAGCATGGAGGCCCACCTGAACAAACTGCTGTTAGAATAGGCAAACTGCTGTTAGGCAAACTGCTGTTAGAATGTACTTTATAGTACCTTTCATTAACAAGCCATAAAAATATAATTGATTAGGCATGTGTTGGTTATTAGTAACACCTCCTATTGATACTCCTGTAGGACCCACTGTTACGCCTACAGTATCCTCTGCTACTCCTATAGTACCCTCTGCTTCTCTTAAAGTATCCTCTGCTACTCCGATAATATCCTCTGCTACTCCTACGGTACCCTCTGTTACTCCTTAAGAAGCCTCTGCTACTCCTACAGTACCCTCTGTTACTTCTATAGTATCCTCTGCTACTCCTATAGTATCCTCTGCTACTCCGATAATATCCTCTGTTACTCCTCCAGTACCCTCTGTAATCCCTACCGTACCCTCTGTTACTCCTGTAGTACCCTCTGTTACTCCTGTAGTACACTCTGTTACTCCTGCAGTGCCCTCTGTAATCCCTACCGTACCCTCTGTTACTCCTACCGTACCTTCTGTTACTCCTGTAGTACACTCTGTTACTCCTGTAGTATCCTCTGTTACTCCTGTAGTACCCTCTGTTACTCCTGTAGTACCCTCTGTTACTCCTGCAGTACCCTCTGTTACTCCTACAGTATCCTCTGCTACTCCTATAGTACCCTGTGCTACTCCTATAGTACCTTCTGATACTCCTACAGTACCCCCTGTTACTCCTATAGTATCCTCTGCTACTCCGATAATATCCTCTGCTACTCCTATATTACCCTCTGCTACACCTATAGTACCATATGTTACTCCGATAATACCCTCTACTACTCCTACAGTACCCTCTGTTACTCATCCAGTACCCTCTGTAATTCTACCGTACCCTCTGTTACTCCTGCCGTACCCTCTGTTACTCCTGTAGTACACTCTGTTACTCCTGTAGTACACTCTGTTACTCCTGTAGTACACTCTGTTACTCCTGTAGTACACTCTGTTACTCCTATAGTACCCTCTGTTACGCCTTTAGTATCCTCTGCTACTCATATAATATCCTCTGCTACTCATGCCGTACCCTCTGTTACTCCTGTAGTACCCTCTGTTACTCCTACAGTATCCTCTGCTACTCCTATAGTACCCTGTGCTACTCCTATAGTACCTTCTGATACTCCTACAGTACCCCCTGTTACTCCTATAGTATCCTCTGCTACTCCTATATTACCCTCTGCTACACCTATAGTACCATATGTTACTCCGATAATACCCTCTGCTACTCCTACAGTACCCTCTGTTACTCCTCCAGTACCCTCTGTAATTCTACCGTACCCTCTGTTACTCCTGCCGTACTCTCTGTTACTCATGTAGTACACTCTGTTACTCCTGCCGTACCCTCTGTTACTCCTGTAGTACACTCTGTTACTCCTGTAGTACACTCTGTTACTCCTGTAGTACACTCTGTTACTCCTGTAGTACACTCTGTTACTCCTGCCGTACCCTCTGTTACGCCTATAGTATCCTCTGCTACTCATATAACATCCTCTGCTACTCATGCCGTACCCTCTGCTACTCCTATGGTACCCTCTGCTACCCCTATAGTACCCTATATTACTCCTATAATACCGTCTGTTACTCCTATAGTACCCTCTGCTACTCCTATAGTACCTTGCCTACCAGACTGGTAGTGTTAGGACTGGAACAAGACTACTCCTACAGCTGTTTCAAACTGAATCAAGAGAATGAGTCAAACCTTTCCAAAGGGCACGGCTGCTAACGTAGATTGAATTCTCAGACCATGATCTGATTCCACTGGGGCCATGTGTCTCTGTACAGTAGGAATCAATCCCACCAATCGCACCTTGAAAAGGGCAGACCTTGAGGGATCCAGATTAGTTATAGTGTGTGTGTGAGGTACAGGGATATAACACCATTGTAAGTTCAACCTATATTTATGTTTATTTATTTTCCCCTTTGCATTTGAACTATTTGCACATCATTACAACACTGTATATAGACATAATATGACATTACAACACTGTATATAGACATAATATGACATTACAACACTGTATATAGACATAATATGACATTACAACACTGTATATAGCTATAATATGACATTACAACACTGTATATAGACATAATATGACATTACAACACTGTATATAGACATAATATGACATTACAACACTGTATATAGACATAATATGACATTACAACACTGTATATAGACATAATATGACATTACAACACTGTATATAGACATAATATGACATTACAACACTGTATATAGACATAATATGACATTACAACACTGTATATAGACATAATATGACATTACAACACTGTATATAGACATAATATGACATTACAACACTGTATATAGACATAATATGACATTACAACACTGTATATAGACATAATATGACATTACAACACTGTATATAGACATAATATGACATTACAACACTGTATATAGACATAATATGACATTACAACACTGTATATAGACATAATATGACATTACAACACTGTATATAGATATAATATGACATTACAACACTGTATATAGACATAATATGACATTACAACACTGTATATAGACATAATATGACATTACAACACTGTATATAGACATAATATGACATTTTAAATGTATTTATTTTTTTTGAACTTTTGTTCACTGTTGATTTTTTATTGTTTAATTCATTTTGTTTATTATCTATTTCACTTGCTTTGGCAATATAAACTAATGTTTACCATGCCAGTAAAGCCCCTTAAATTGACATTGAAGTTGATATTAGGGACATCTGCCTGTGAATGGGAGTACTGCAACAGAGAGACAAATTCAAGGCTGATTTCATTGATGTGCCTTAGAATAGCTCAACTTGGTTTTCAAATGAGAGTTCTTCATCTTTTATGTCTTAAATGACATGTACATTCTTTGTATGTCAAGTCTTTCCGTCTATCTTTCAGTCTTTATCTCTTACACACCAACACAGCAGTGTCAAAGCCTCAAAACATGTGCAATTCATTTATTGATCCTTCTCTGCACAAATGAACTTGAAATATATGCTTGTGAGCTTGAGTTTCACCTGGAATCAACAACGAACACATTAAAGACAACTCGAATCTTCACTTTTAAGCATTTCCCACAAGTACAGCAGCGTGGTCATGTTCATTCCACCAACTCACCACGAGGCGGCGTTCTCCTCGGTGTAAATGGCCCGATCTGGAAACAGCTGTCTAGACCCAGATCAGCTGGAATACAGTGCAGACTGCAGGGCTGCAGCCAGTGACCCTGTGGCTCCAAACTACAGTAGGGAGAAAAGTGTCCCAGGGGGCTTTCCGTCAGAGATAAATGTGTCCACTGTCTGGTATTTTACTGTTGTTTTTTTTTCTCCTGTCGTTTCTTTCCCCTCTCTGTCATTATTGATGTACATTTTGGCCCCGGGCTGTTCCTGTGAGAGATAGATTTCCAGACACGATTCCTTGTCTTTTCTGATCGTTTTTTAAGATTCTCTCGCTCTTTTCCTCGGTCTGACATGGGAGGAATTTTCACACTTTCTTTTCGCTGTGATTTAAATGATGGATGAATTTGAATGGAATGGCCATATCCACAGCACCTGTATCGGGGCTCAAACTAGGCTCGACAGTACAGTCCATCAGCAGATGCACTTAGAATATTGCATTATAATCCCTGTCTGACTGAATGAAGGATGAACGATTTTATACCCTTCAGTTGAATGTCAAATTTGATTGGTCACATACACTTATTTAGCAGATGTTATTGCAGGTGTAGCGAAATGCGTGTACAAAGTTGCTTAGGAGCTAAATATGCGAAATACGTCGGCACTAACTGACATCACTGCTCAGAACTCACATTGTTCACCACCTTCCTGTAAATAACAACGACAATTCCCTTTGAGAGACAGTGGTCCCAGTCTTCAGTCTTCTTATCAGATTATAACTGGGATAAGTCATGGACTCAAGTGATTGGTCAGCTGTTGGGGCCTCTCCGCAGGCTATGAGCTAAGTAGCATTGTGTTGTCCCAAGTGATGGTGTAAGTCTCCAATCAGACTGGGCCTTTTTGGCTAATTAGAAAGAATGGATGGGGTGTGTGTTAGGGGAGGGGGTAATTGTGTGTGTATGTGTATGTGTGTGTGTTTGTGGGGGGGTAATTGATTCTCTGTACCCTTTTAGGGGAGGGTTGCTAGTGGGCAGACGGAGCTTGAGCCTTGGCCCAATAATTAGGGGGGCGGGGAGGGGAGAGTTGAGGGGTGGTGATATGGTACTCATCAGGGATTTAGGGTTCAGGTTAGAGGGGGTTTGGCTAAGGGGGCTGAGGTTCAGATTGGGTTTACTTATGGAGGGAGGGAGGGAGACTTTAACACTGTGCATCGACATTTAAATGTCTCTATTCCTTTGAAACTTTTGTGAGTGTAATGTTTACTGTTCATTTTTGATTGTTCATTTTTTTATATGATCTATTTAACTTGCTTTGGCAATGTAAACATATATTTCCCATGCCAACAAAGCCCTTTGGACTGTTTTGAGAAGGCAAGAGAGAGGGAGGGGGGAGAGAGAGAGAGAGGAAGGAGGGACAGATTCATTTGGAGAAGTGCACGTTTACCTTCGAACCACCGGGCCAAACTCTGGGGGCCATTGGGTGTAATTAGTGCACAACCATCATGTTATTACTGTAGCTAAAGACCCCCTCAGTCTTTATCTCTCAGTCTGTCTGACAAACCAGACTGCCTGGTTTGGATAGTCGCACACAGGATTTAAAGACCGTCTCAATGAACTCCTTAACCCTACTTTTGGGCCCTAACCCTTCAATGTTTGTAGATCTGTAAGGTAGAAGCAATATGGGGGAAGCCATTTCTCCCCTCCTCTTCCCCTTCCTCTTTCCCTCTGTCCTTAAAATATTTCTCTCATTACGATACATAGGAAGGGAGCAATCGGCCAGAACTCACTGCCTCGCCCCAGAGGGAACAGTATTATTTCAGCCTTGAGTAAACTGGTTACCAGCCAGAGGGGCCAGACCGCCCCCCTCCTAATGTCTTTCAGATGCATCCCAAAAACCCGGGACCCAAAACTGCCCAAAATAACCATCCCTAGTCCCATTGACCACAAGCCTGACCTGGATGCGAGCTAGCTATTAGCTTAGCGGCTGAGCTAGGCTAAATCCGCTAATGGGCTAATTTAGGTCACTGTTTACTTGCATTTAACGCTAGCTACTGTTTAGCTACTACTGTAGGCTAATGCTAGGTTAATGGGATAATGTATGTCAATGTTTACACAACAGTTTGTTGAGTAGATGTATGTAGGCCACTCTGTTGTTGAGGGTTAATGAAATTCCTGAATGCTTAGCTAAGCTCAGGACCATCAAATTATGATAATCAGGGGTGCAACTTTGGTTTTAGAAGTATATATATATATACATACATACATACATACATACATACATACATACATACATACATACATACATACATACATACATACATACATACATACATACATACAATGGGTGGGTCTAATCCTGAGTGCTGATTGGTTAAAAGCGCTTTCCAGTCGGTGTCTGTTCCACAAGTTACCACCGGCAAAAGCTAGACGTTACACTACCTATTTACTCTGTTCCATCTGACTGCACAATCCACCGTCTCATCAGCCCAGGCACTTTATAAACTTCATCTCCACCATAAAAAGGATCTAGACACGATCTCACATTTCTTTTAGACTGATATTTAGTTTTCAACAGCACATCAGGCAGTGTTTCTCAGCCATTCGAAATCATGAATCAGCTGGCATCATTTTTATGGATATATCCCCAAAAAATATAAATTGAAAAAAGGTCAAACGAAACACAGCTAATTTGCTGTCTTTCCAGCTTCAGTTTGAAGTGATTGTATTACTCCAGCTGTGTTGTTGGCTAGCTCCTCTAAACAACAGTGTTGTGACGAGTGATCACATTTTCTATGCCTGGAGAAATCGCCACTCATTAGCTCCTTGTTATGGATGTATCCAAATAAATGTCACATGTCCACCCCCGTCCCCAGTGAAAGTTGCGCCCCTGATGATAATACACCTCAAAGTGTGTTTTTTTAAACTGAGTCGAAACACACACAGTATCGATTTAACCAGGAGACTGTTCTTGTTCTCAGGTATGAAGGGTTATTAGTTAGCTACTGTAAGTCTGTCATCGT